>NC_056743.1:467898964-468198964 GCF_019279795.1 Protopterus annectens | reverse complement strand
GGGTTCCCAGTCCTTTGCCCCTTCCACTATAGCCTGGTTTAAAAGCTATCTATCAAACAAGCAACAATCTGTCCAATGGCAAGGTGAATTATCCTCCTTACTCCCAACTACCATAGGTGTACCACAAGGATCAATATTAGGCCCATTTCTCTTCTCCATATTTACCAATAATCTCCATACCAACACACAGCATGCTTCACTTACGCAATACACTGACGACTCAACTCTTATCTGTTCAGCTTCATCATTTCCCACCCTACAACAACTCACCCAGGAATCCTTTAACTCTGGAAAGTTGGATCACTCAGATCCAACTTATCCTAAACCCTAAGTACTACTTTTCACCCCCAACAAAACCATGTCCCCCCCTCTATCCTTCACTTTCTTCTCCAAAAATGGCACTATTATCTCTCCCTCAGACCATACCAAACTCCTAGGCATTGAAATTGATAAACATCTACACTCCCATGTCCACATTTCACAAACTATCAAAAAAGTCCATAAAAAATGGGAACACTATATAGGCACAGGAAATCCTTCTTTAAACAAGCACGGGTTACCCTAGCCCAAAATCACCTCTTGTCTATCCTAATGTATGCTGCTCCATTTCTTACCTAGCTTAGAAAACTTGATCTTTCCAGACTCGAATCATGTTATAATAAAATTGCCAAGTTTGAAAACAACTCCACCTTTAGAACCCACCATTGCCAGGCACTAAGGGAACTGCAATGGCTAGGACTTCCCCAGCTACTAACCTATCATCAGTTAGTCATTCCCTACAATGTGGTAAGACATCCTGCAAAAACCCAGCACTAGGCCAACTTCTCACCCACTGTAATACAAATCATCCTCTCTGATCTTTCGACAAACCCTTCTTCTGTATCTCTAGCGCGAACAATAATGCAGGAAAAGCATTGTTCTCCCACCCCAAAGCTAGAACCTGGAATAATCTCCCTCCTGCTCTGACTCTCTCACTTAGAACACACTTAAAGAATAAGTGGTTATGCCCATGTATTACATAAGTCCTCCAATTATTCCACTTATATACCTCACTTCCTAATATACCTACTGTAATATATACTATAGTCTAGGTCTTCTCCTACTGCTGATTGAAATTGTGTACCTATTGTATTATTAATCATGTGTAATTATTTTTCCTGTATATATATATATATATATATATATATATATATATATATATATATATATATATATATAGGTTTTATTTCTTTTGCCGTATACTGTATTTTAACATATTGTTTGAAATTTTATTGTATACTGTATTTTAACATATTGTGTAAAATTTTACTTACTGTGGAGCTTTTCTCCCCGGACTGGACCTGTGTCCAGTTGGACCATCCCTGTTAACAAATGTAAAATAAAATAAATAAAATAAAAAAAATAATCTGAAAAGTTTTGATGACTTTCAGTTTTGCTTTTAGTTCCTCATCTAATCGACTATACAGTTTTAAATCCTTTACTAAAAGAAAACGAGGAGTCTTTATACTTTGTTGTAGCCATGACCTCATTTGTTACGTAAAGAGGTTAATGGCAAGACAGAAGACCAGTGGTGACAGAGTCATCTTGGAATATCTCCTTTGGAATTTTTATCCTTGGAATAATAATTTGTCCTTTATCATGGCTTAACTACAAAGTAGTTTGCCACTGTTTCATGGTTGGTGTAATGTAATCGATCAGTGTAGGATGTATCCTCTACATTTTTAAGCACTCTTTTATCCATGTATGTGGATACTGTCAAATGCTTTTTTTGTAGTTTCTCCATGCCATACTTAGATTCTTCCCCTTTTTACAGTTCTTCATTATGATTTTAACAACAAATGATCTTTTGTTCCATATCACTTTCTTTTATTACCCTTTTGTTCTATTGCCATGATTGAATTTTCTTCTAAGTGACTTCAAACTATGTCGGCATCAATTTCATTGTATAGTTTATACATCATTAGGAGGCATGTTACTGCTCTATACTTTTTAGGGTAGCTTGCAGGTTCATTCTTAAGTAACAGTATTGTTTTTTTTATTGATAACCAGGCTGCTGTCTGTTCGGGGTGCACATACAAATAATTCTTACTCATGGCTAAATCTTCATGTAAAAATGTTGAGACTTTTATCCAGAAGTTAGGTATTACATCTGGGCCTGGGGTTTTCCAATTACAGGCTTTTCTTAACTTTGTTTCAATCTCTCTGGCTGTTATTTTATCCCATTTCATATCCTGTACTTTTCATCTTCTTATTCTTTTCTTTTACTTCTTCTATCCATTTAGGATCTTTGTTATGTTCCACAGGATCTTCATAGATATTTCTCCAAAATGTATCTACTTCTTCGCTTTTTGGTGGTGTTTCAATTCCTTTTGCCTTGTTTCCCAATTCTTTATAAAACTTTTTTGGGCTATCAATAAATTGCTTATTTTGTACTTTTCCTTTATATTTATCTGCATATCTTCTAGATTTTCTACCTGTGCTGAGAATTTTAGTTTATTATTTTCAAAAATGCACGTTAGACCTGATCTGTTCTGATACTGCACTTTGCTTTTATCATGTCTGTCTTTCTGAGTATTTTTGTTGATCTGTTCCTTCTTCTATAATCTTCTAACAATTACATGTATTGTCTTAACTGCTGTATAGTTTTCTCTTTTTGATACTTTCATGATGGCATTTGATCTCTCCCATTCCTTTCCATTACTACCTTGTGTTTTTGTGGTAAGACTTTATCTGTTATTAATTTAGCTGCACAGTAATATATCCAATTTCCTTCTGTTATATCACATGAATCTTTATGGACAGTCCTAATTACTGTGTTAATTGGTTTTAACAAACGTCTGACTTTCTGGGTTTTATTGCCCTTCTCTAGTCTATTTCTTTCATTGATCTTAATATATCCATGCTTCTCTATTGAATAAAGCAAGTCTTTTCTTAGATCATTTTCTTCTAAACTGAGGGCACATTCTTTGTTCTCCAATTCCTGTGGGTATTCTATAGAAAGTTCCACAGCTTCTTCCTGTGCCACATTCACTTCAGTTTTATCCTGTGTCATCCATTGATCTTTTATATGAGAACTCACTGGCCTATCCCTCCACAACATTGACTGTGTCAGAGTTGCCACTGTTTCCTGTTCCTTCATTTGCTGTGCGAGTCCAACTGAACATTTGTACTACTTTCCAGTGGAAGCCTTCAAAGTATCTTCATATGACAACTCATCAGATGTTTCCTTCTCAACTGGTTTCTCGTTAATTTCTTTTATTTATTTATTTGACATTTGTTAAGTGGGTTAGTCCGACAAGCCCTTTCCGTGGACACAAGTTCCAATAGTATAGTACTTAAACATTATATAACATAGACAATTGTTGCAAGAGAAACATGAGAATATAAGAACTAACAGTAAATAACTAGGTCAGTTGTTACAGGTGAACACACTGTATATAAAACAAACACAGTACAAATAAGTCAGAAGAAAAAATCAGAGACAAAACAACATAATGGGCATGTACAAATAAGTTAGAGGTAATAAAATGCAAACAATTGCAAGCATAATTAGGAACATATATGCAGTAAGAGATCATAAGCTAGCAAAGAGTAAAGAGAAGCTGTGAAAATAAGTAATTGGAGTATATACAGGTAGGAAGTCAGTGAAAGAACTACTGTAGTAGAGGCAGAGAAGACAGCAGTCTTTTAGTAGAGGAAGATAGCTTATATTGCGTTATTACAGAAACATAACCATGATTTATGGAGGTTATCTTTTATTGGTATTTTAAAGGTAACCAAGAAGAATATGTCACCAAACACCAATTACGTCCCGGCACTATTAAGGCTGTCCTTTATCTTTCCCTTTTCTTGTATTTTAAAGGTGTTAGGCTCATTGATACATCTGACATTATGTGGTAATTTATTCCAAGCAATTGCTATGGAATAGCTATAAAGAAATTTGCCAATATTTTTATTGGGCTTATAAACTTGCAGTAGGTTCTGTTGGGAGCTAGAGATAGAACGATTGGGAGTATAAGGCTGGATGAGAATGGAGAGAGAGGGACAGGAAGATGATTCATGTAAGACTGAATGAGCTATGAGAAGCTGGGGTACTAGTATTTGGTGATGAAAATCTAGCCACTGCAGATTTTTAAGGCTATGCAGTGATGAGTGCAGTAAGATTGGTTGGAGGCAAATTGTGCAATTTCTTTATAGGTAAGTTCTAGTTTAGTGAGAAAATCAGATTGGAGGTATGTGAGAATAGGGACTGCACAGAGCAGGGTGTGGGGAGTAGGAAGGCTTGTGCAAGGGAGAGCCTGGAGGCATTTGTGAGGTATTTAGTATGTATGTATAGCAGGCCTAGTTTTTGATGGGTCTTTTTAATGCACTGCTGAGTATGGAGATCGAATTTTAGTTGGTCATCGAGAATAACAATTAGGACTTTAGTCTGAGGTTCAATAGAGATGATAGTATTGTTCAGGAAGGAGACAGAAAAGGAAGTATTGTGATGCTGGAGGGGAGTAGGAAAAAATAGGAGAAGTTTAGTTTTCTTTGGGGTGAGTTGTGATTGGCTGGATTTAAGCCATCTTTCGACAGAGTGGAGGGACTCTTGGGTAAGGGTATGAAGGTGAGTGATGTCAGAGCAGGAGAGGATCATCAGCATATTGAATAACAGTAGAGAATGGACAGAAGAGAGGAAGTCATTAATAAAGATGTTAAAAAGTAGGTGACCAAGGATGGAACCTTGGGGCACCCCAGTTTGTACCAGTGGAAATGGAGAGAATTGCACAGCCTGGAATCTATTTGAGAGGTAGCTGAAGAACCAGGATATTGCAGAGTTAGAGATTGGAGGGCTCCATTGCTCTAGCCTGCTGTGGTATTATCAGAGTTAGATTTTCTACACTAAATCCTTCACTTCACAGGTTATCCATAACCTCAGTTTCTATTTCTTTAACTTCTGTATTACTAATCCTCTTTTCTACTTTTCCTCTTTGTTTTCTTATTTTTTGTATTGTAAACTTTTCCATGTCTGGATGTCTTTGCCTATATTTTCCTTATGTTTGGTGTTGCTTTTTTTGTATTGATTAGTTTTGCTTTCTCCTTTGTATAAATTTTGTACCATATTAAATCTCCTTTTCTTTGCCATGTCCATATTTCTTCTTCAGGTGTCTCCTGCTCTTCCTGCTTCTCCTTACTTTATGGACTCATTCCATTTAGCTGTGATATAACCTATGTTAGACTTTCTACACCAAATCCTTCTCAAGTATTCTATTACTTCATCTTCTATTTTTTTTTACTTCTACGTTACTAATCTTCTGTTCTATGTTCCATCTTTGTAATTTTATTTTTGTATTATGAAATTTTCCATATCTGGATGCCTTTACCTATATTTCTCTTCAAATATCCTTATGGTTGCATTTTTTGTGTTGATTCATTTGGCTTTCTCCTTTGCATAAATATTGTATTGTATCAGATCTCTCTTTCTTCCCCATGTCCATATTTCTTTTTTATATCTTTCAAAAGTGTATAGCTATAGATATAGATATTTGGCCTTTATTCATAGTCATTGTGTGAATGCCATATAGGTATCAGAAATGGCCTCAACTGAGCACAGCTATGTGTAGATTCATAGGGGTAATTTACATGAGCACAGTGGCATAGCGGATAGCTTTGTCACCTCACAGCAAAAGGTTCCCCAGTTCAATTCTCAGCTGGGGTGCCACCTGTTTGGAGTCTGCATGTTCTCCCTGTGTTTGGGTAGGTTACCTCTAGGTGCTCTGTGTTCCTCCCTCATTCTAAACACATTCAGTAGGTGGATTAAACACCCTAACTCAGCCATAGGTTTTAGTATGTGTGTGCAAGTATGTGGTATGAAAGAACTACCATGGCAGGGCTAGCCACCTAGTGGTGTAAACCTTGGCTCTAGATAATTGTCACTGTTAAAAGTCATAGCCTGACCCCATGTGCAAAAATGGGAAAAAGGGGTTGTGGATAGATGGATGGAGCTACATTAACAAGCCCGTCCTTTGATTTACTGTTAGCAAATTAAGCATAATGAGATGTAAGTGAGAAATTGTGTAAACTGCCATATGCTAATGAAGTCTTCTTGTGATTCATAGTCAGATACCAGAGCTGTATGCATGCAGTCCACGATCCCTGTATGCACAAGCACTTCAATGACACAAAATTAGTTATTTCACTCAGTGATCCCTTCAGTAGTTTGTCCATCTAAATACAAGCAATAAATCTCAGCAATAGAATTTATTTCTCCATCTTACTGATATTGAGCTGTTTCATATTAATATTTCAAAGTCCATGGTTTCTTAACTCCACTTATCCATGGTGCTGTTAAAATATATAGTCACTTAAGTTCAAGTTCCTTTAAATGTTTTGCATGCAAATGAGAACCTTTTGCATTTATCTCTGTGAATCATAGTAATATTTCACTGTCTAAGGCACCAAATCCTCAAAATAGCTCTCCCTTTAATACTTATGCATTAAGCATGTTATAGATTCATAGATTAGTAACCCTTGTGAGCCATTTTAAGCCTAATCAATTACCCTGTGTGAGAATCAAACCCTGCACCTTGTGTATGTAAGTTAATCACCTTAAGCATTATGTCAACCTCCTACACTTACCTTTGGGAGAAGTGTTTACCACAATGCTTATGCTTTTCCGTAGTGAGTGTAAATGACCTCTGCTGACTTTATTTGCATAAGGATGTTGCACCACACTTAGCAGTATTACTGCCATGAACTTACAGAGCCAGGGACTATGAATACCAGCTATATATTTAGATACGCAGATAGATAGATAGATAGATAGATAGTTAGATAGATAGATAGACAGACAGACAGATAGGTGAAAGAGAAATGCACACAGAAAACATATGCAAGTACACACACACATAGCAGTAATTTGAAGAGAAAAAAAAAGACAATATGCACAAAACAGGCACCACACTAAATTTGTTACAGATGGCACCATCAAGTAAGTTGTTACAGCCAAAGAAAAGCCATCAGATTTCATCTGTGATGCTAGGTCTTACAACCACAGCACTGAATCATGCTTCCTTTATGGGTACCTCAAATATCATGACAACTGAGGCTGCAGAAATGCTCTTAGAAACTGATTCACCCAAAGATTTAATACAGGGTAATGTTATAAATTAGTGTCAGCATATTATTAATCACCCCCAGCCCAAAGAGCTTACACTTGCTGCATTAAGCCAGGTGCAAAGTATTGGATAAAGCAGACATTGGTTTTGATGTAGCTAAACTACAATGAGTGTTTTCCATAAAATCACTGAGATATATTTCAGGAAACAGAGATGAGTATAAAGCTATATAATCCATCCTTGAACTCTCCACTGAAAATTCATTCCTGCTTACTTGCAGAGAGAAGCCTGATATAATGGTCCTATGGAAAAGGCAATTCATAGTATAATCTATCCCATGTGTACAATTAAGGAAAAAGAAATCTTTTTTTTTTTTTTTTTTACATTTCTTCCAGCCTTTATCCTTAAGAACATTTTCTACTGATGGGCTAGTGCACAGTGTCTGCATGTTGATAGTTTCCACAGTACTCAATTTTTGTCACAGAATCATGGTATAGTAGATAACAACAACATGCATAAACACCAGGTGAAATGCAATGTTTACTGCAGCGAGGCAGAGTTTTATTTCTCTTTAGTAAAGGCTATTGAACAGCAGGTTATGAGCAGAATCACAGATGGAAAAAGTAATCAGAATAAATAACTTTTCTTGGATTTGGTCAGATGAGTTGAGATTTTCTTATTCTTAGCTTTTAGCTTTAATAGTTACAACAGCAGATTTTAATGCAAAAGCCCGCTATCACTTTTATATAAGAAATATATAAATATGATTGAAATTTCTTTGAATGTTGCAGCAGTGTCAGGCACTGTGTGAGAGCTTTCCCACTGTCTTTTGATACTCATGTATTGGTATCTGTAAACAATATGCATAAAATATTTCCACAACTGCCAAACATTCATTTAAAAATCACATTTCTGTAAATACCTGATGTGCGTTGTTTATACAGTGACATTATTGGAAGTTCTTAAAGATGCAAGATCACATGTGTAATGTTCTTCCAAACAATGTCTTTGTATCAGTGAAGAAGAAAGATTCATGGCAAAGCTACAATAGTTAAAGAACTGCTTATTTAGCAAGGATTTTCTGTGTAGTTCTAATCACTGCTATAATCCTGATGTGATAAAGTAAAATACAGCACGATGGTTAATTTTCTCATTATCTAGAGGGAAATGTCCTACTGAGTTAGCCTAACACCTTCTGACTGAAAATTAAGGGGATAAAATTATTTTACATTTGATAGTGGTCACACTGTAGCACCAGACAGAGGGAATTTAATCAAAATTCAGTTTGTTCACTTTATACCTAATAGCTAAATACATTGATAGTAAGATCAAAGTATTGCAAAAACAAATGGCTTTAACTACTGATTTATAATGTTAAGTGTTTTCCTATGGATATTCTTTTGGGTCCACACTGCAGAAACATGTCAGTATACTAAGAGTTGCATCCTGGGATTCAGAGCAATTATCAATGCCACCAGTAAATGGGCGTTATGAGACCATCCAATAACATAACAGTGACAATCTGTTCTTATGTACATTAAAGCTGCATTAGGCAACACCTCTTTACCACCTCATTATCATGTCTTGGAATAGAATATCAGAGTTCACTGTTCTGATGTTCCCCCTACTAGCCATTGTGGAAGCATGGGTGCCTTCCAACACACACACACACACACACACACACACACACACACACACACACACACACACACACACACACACACACACACACACACACACACACTCTTCTCATGCACAGTTCATTCATTCAGATAACCTCAAATGTGTCCATATAGACATATACATACACAAAGAACTGCACACTCACACCCCTGCATGCAAGCTTATTGACAGACACAGACAGACAAAACTATACAGTATGTACATTTTACAAAAGGAAAACCACGCAGATACCCCCCCCACACACACACACACACACACACACACTCACACTCACACACACTCACGCACATGTTCATTCATTCAGATAGCCTCAAATGTGTCCATATAGACACCCCTGCATGCAAGCGTATTGACAGACACAGACAGACAAAACTATACAGTATGTACATTTTACAAAAGGAAAACCACTCAGATACCCACTCACACACACACACACACACACACAAAAAATGTTGCATTATCTAATCATAGGCCATCTACAATCCCAAGTGAATGGATCCATATGTCATCTTTTACTTTTTCTTCACACTGTTTCCTCTACACAACACAAATAACATTATAACACATATAACATTTTAGCAAATAAAATAAGTTTTCTGAGTTTTTCTACCTCATTCTTCCTGTGCCATTGATATTTTAATGGTACAGAGAACATGGCAATTAGCATTATTTGTGTGTCTAGACTGCAGCATTTGCAAATGGCTTTGCCAGTGAGACTGCTGTCCATGTTATGGCTGGTGCCTGCATACTGCTGATGTGGCAGAGGGGGGTGGGGGACTGGCCCTGGCTGGTACAGCAGAGTCTCTTAATTGCTCAGACCGAATGCACTGAAAAAAAAAATCCACTCAGTGCAGGCTTCTGTACTTCACTAAAATGTTTTTGAATCCCACAGAGGGTGAGTCTCTCAGAACACTGAACTGCTGTCAACAAATTGTGCACATATAAGAAAAGTCTGCCGCTGCAGATTATTGTTTTCAAACCTGTTGTCTGACATACTGTAACTTTTCTAGTTCTGTTTATACATTCATGTATTTCTCTAGATAGAATTCAAAAGAGAGGGCAACAAAAACCCAGTACGTAGAGGTGCAGAGGTACAATTCAGAGACAACTTAAACTACCATTACAGCTGCCGAGCAACAGCCTCTGACTTTTGTTCTGAAAAATGGTATGGTTTATACGGCTGACACAGAGTTGTCTTATCATCTGTACTATGCAATAGTTGGCTAGTGGGTGTAACAGGACAACATCGGTTAGAGCACTGCAGATTAACAAGGCTAAAGGCTCTGATATCTGTGTCTATCAGAGCTACTGAAGTGTTGGCCTTATTAAGTATAAGCACACAGAAGTAATTTTGATTGATAATATACAGCAAAGTAATTTACTGCATTGTGCAGCATTAGAACCATTACAAAACAATGTATTTTCAAAATTAAGTGTACAATGAAACATCATCATTGTCTATAATGCATAATCCTGGAAATATTTAACAATATTGGCTGTTACCAGTAGTGTGTTACTATGTGCAGGATAACAGACCAAAATCATGTGTTTGCAATGAAGTGCTGTTCATGACAGTCTGTTTATTGAGAAGACCACAGGAAGTGTGGAAGAACCTACTGGGAAGACCTGCATACAAAATATGGCAGTGAAATGCATACAGTAGTAGCACATAGCCCAGAGGATATGCACTGCCTGATGTATATAAATGTTTACTATAAGAAGTACATTCATCTCTGTTTTGATGTGTTCACCATGAGGTCTTGATAAGCATTTCTGTTAAGGTTCACATTACACTTAAGGATAACATTTAAAAAATAAGTAAAAGAAAGAAAGACAATTAAAACCATTGACTTAAACCACCAGTGTTTTAATACTCGTGAAGATGTGGTCACCCAAAAATGTTGTGAGTACAGACATCCAATTCATAGAGGGGATGTGCATTGCATTGTACTTTATAATTCAAAACATGACAAATTTTCAAAATTGCATCTTGTCCATTGTCTCACTGGTACTGCTAAATATTCCCGAGTAGTCTATTTATTTATCTTCACAGCAGGATGTAAAGCCATGGTTTCAATAGCATCCTTTCCATGGATATTCTGTTGAACATCTGTTCATGAAGCCAGGGATAGTGGCACACCATACCATAAACTGTGAGAAAGCTTACTTCTATTTTTTGCAAGTTAGAAATGTCAGCCTATTGAAATATATATTATGTGTAGTAGTGTGCTTTCTCACTGTACCTATCATATGACCTGTCACTCACATATAGCACAGAGATTTGCCTCTGGCAGCACCAAGACGTGTTGGATTCTGGTATTTGTTTATTAAGTCACATAGGGGAGCTTCAAATAAAGCACTAGATGTGAAGATAAAATGGCTCTGTCACAAAATATGTGGCCAAAGCTTCTGCCATGGTCAACTGCAATGAAAGTGCATATTGATTCTTACAGCTATAGTTGTAATTATTGATGAACGTCACTAAATATGAATGCTCATGTAAATTATTGCATTTGTTTTGCTCTGGCTTGCATGGCATAGGTAAATGGATGTCTGCTTGGCAGGCTAGTAAAATGTATTTACACATCTAATTATGTTAATGCTGAATCACTATTTGGTGCATCTTTATAGTTATAAGGCACATTTAAACATGTGGCATCTATCTGTTCTGTACTGACATTTTGTTTTAATTTCTCCAAGTCTTTGGGATTCTAATACCATGATGGGAATGGACCCCATTCCTAAGTCAAAGTACAATTAAAGTTCATGAAATTGTATTGTTTCAGTCTTTGATGTCAGCCAGAAATGCCCTATGCAGCACCCTCAATGTGGCCAGTAATGACTCCTTCTGCAATTCATTGGTAACTTATCTAAATACGATTGTAGATTCTTTTTTATGAGACCCATTGCTCCTACTACTGTTGGAACTGTCTAAGTATCTTTCCTCTACATTGTTCTCATTTCTGCCTGCAGATCCTGATATTTTATGACTTTGTGTCTCCTTCTATGCAAGACACTGTAGTCACTGGGTGTGGTGATTTCAATGATCAATGCTATTTTTATCTTCTTTTCATGGACCACTGTATCCATTTTTCTAGCATCTATCTATTGAACTGCTGGTAATGGGTGATCCCATTTGATGTAGAGTTCATCATTTTCTGTGATGCTTTGTGGGTCATGATTCTAGTGCTTTTCAGCCACTTCAGTACCATAATGTTTGGACAATCCCCAGTGCAATAGTCTTGCCACATTATTATGCCTTTCAGTATGCAGTCCTCCTACCATTACAATGTCACAACCAGCAACTAAGGGTGCCACTGTTTCCAATAGTGTTTTACAAAACCTACATTTGTCTGTTTCTTCCACATGTTCAATGGACTTTGTAAACCAACGTGTACGTAGGCCACTGTCTTGGGCTACCAATATTAATGTTTCATCTCTTGGTTTCAATTTGCCTCTTCTTAACCATTCCTGCATTCATTCCTGATCAACATGAGGTTCTTCCAGAAGTTTTCTATACTTGTAAATATATTTAGGCATTTTCCAGATTTCTTCCTTCTCATCTGGTCCTTCACCTTATATTCTTTCCTTTGTTTTTTGGCACATTCAGTTGCTGCCTGATTTTTATCTATTTCTGGTTTGATTTCCATTCCTACTTGATGCAGATATGCTTCTGCTAGACTAAACAGAGAAGTAATTTTAGATTTATTCTACTTATGTTTCAAAACTTTCACTGCGTTTGGGTCAGCAGATATGTGTGCAGTACCACGACTGCATATCTATACATGTAATCTACCACCTTTGGAATGGGGAATACATAATCTTGATATGCATTGATTTTTAGAAATCATTTGGTGAGCATGAAGCATTCTTCTTGTTTTCCTGTCTAATCTATCCAACATGTTTTGGAGCAGTCAGTCACTCCAAAACTGTAAGTTAGGACAGGAAGAGCAAATTGGTATATAGCTTGAATTTTGTTTCTAGAGGTCAACACTGTTTTCAGGATTAATTAAGTCTTCTAAAGTATTCCTTACTAAGTTTTGTTTAGATTTGTTCATGTTTTATTGTTGATCCTTCATCAATTCCCAAATATTTATACACTCTCTATTGCTCAGGCTCTTTTATATCACATTCTTTTCCCAAACTGATGTTTTCTTGGTGTTGCAGTTTTCCTGTTTTAAAGGTTGCTGTTACACATTTATCAAGACCAAATAACATTCACGACCAAATAACATTCTTACATCATCTGAAAAAAAATTTGGCAACTTGCAGTTGTGCTTTCAGTTCCTTATCTGATGAGCTATATAGTTTTAAATCATCGACAAAGAGAAGATGAGAAGTCTTTACACTTTGTTGTTTTCTAGCAGCCAAATTATAGCCATTGCCTAATCTGTTAAGTAGATATCTTAATGGGTTAAGGGCAAGACAGAATAACAGCAGTGACAGACAATCACCCTGGGATATCCCCCTTTGAATTTTTATCCCTGGAGTAATAATTTGGCCTTTATCATGGCTTAATTGCAAAGTGGTCTGCCACTGTTTCATGGTTCCTGTAATGTAGTCCATCAGTGTAGGGTGTGTCTTATACATTTTTAAGCTGTCTTTTATGCATGGATGTGGAATGTGGGATACTATCAAATGCTTTTTTATAGTCAATTCATGCCATACTTAGATTCTTCCCCTTTTTACAGTTCTCCACTATGACTTTACTTAACAAATTATCCTTTGTTCCGTATGACTTTCTTTTATTGCCCTTGTTTTTTATATCCATAATTGTGTTTTCTTCTAAATGACTATAAACTCTGCCGGCATCAATTCTAGTTTATACTTTATACGTCATCGGAAGGAAAGTTATGGGTCTGTAGTTTTTAGGGTAGCTTGCAGGTTCACTCTTAAGTAGGAGCATTGTTTTTTCCTGTTGTTAGCCAGGTTAGTATCTGTTCAGGGTGTGCATATAAATAGCTCTTACTCATAGCTAAATCTTTGTGCAAAAATGTTAATACTTTTAACCATAAGTTGGGTACTGCATCTGAGACTGGGGTTTTCCAGTTAGAGGCTTTTCTTAACTTTGTTTCAATCTCTCTGATTGTTACTTCATCCCATTTCATAACCTGTAGCTTTAAACTTCATATTCTTTCGTTTACTTCTTCTATCCATTTAGCATCTTTGAGAGGTTCCACAGGATCTTCAAAAATACTTCTCCAAAATGTATCTATTTCTACTTTTTTGGTGGTCTTTCAATTCTTTTGCCTTCTTTCTCAATTCTCTGAAAAACTTTTTTGGTTCATCTATAAATTGCTTATTTTAGGATCATAGGAGCTTACTAAGCTATTGGCCCTGAGGCCCTTATAAGCCTAGCCAAGAGTTTAGCCAATGTTTAGACAAATCAGCTCCCAATGCCCCTGTCCAGTAGGGACATGGGTGGAATCCCAGGGGTATATTTTCTATTTCCCATCCAGTTATCCAGGTTGTGCTTACAAAGGGGTAAAGAGGTACTCTGGCTGATTTGGAGAGGGAGTCTATTCCATAGATAGGGTAGTCTCTCGACACAAATCTGTCCCGCCTACAAGTCTTGTTGATGTCACAAACCAGATTGAGGTTGTGCATGTGGGATACTCGAGTGGATCTTGACTTGCGTATATGCAGCAGTGCCATCAAGGTGGGGTCCGTGATTGCCGTGTATGCTAGACAGAGGTCACCTGTGAGGAGTCTGTATGAAACTAAGTAGAGGGATAGGGCTTTTAGCCTATCTGTGTATGGAAGATTTTTGAGGCTGTGGATTCTCCTGGTGAGGAACCTCTGTGGTCTCTCCAGCTGCTGCATGTGCTTTGCAAGGTACATGCTGAAAGGGGAGTTCTACTCAATAATGGGCCTTATAAGGGAAGACTACAGGGATGTTATGGCCTCGTTGTCCCTGGATGAGATACCTTTACTTATGAGGTGGGACATGTAGAAGGCTTTCCAAATCCTCATGACTGATTCCATGCTTAGAACATTGTTATTAACGTGATAATTGGTGGCATGTCACTCTCCCCAAAGGGGATGATGATGCATTTTTTAGTATTCAGCTTGAGGCCATGTTTCTGGCACCAGTCATTTGTCTGAGTGACTCCCTCTTGGAGGATGTCCACATCACTAGGAGAATTGATGACAAACTCAGCCTGCAGTCATCTGCAAACTTGGTCAGCCATAGCCCACTGGTTTTGGCCTGCACCTCAAAAAAGTATATCCCAAATAACAGAGGCCCCAAGACTGAACCCTCGAGTATTCTGCTTGTTATGGGTCTGCTGCTTGATGTGACTTCCCCTATTTTGACTACGTGGGTTCTATCAGTGAGCCAGTTTGCTACCCATCTGGTAACATATGGATTGATGCCTATTTGAGAGAGTTTATCTATTATGCTCAAGTGGGGAATAGTGCCACAGGCTTTGGCAAGGTCAAGGTAGGCAGTGTGCACCATCTTCCCTTGTCCATGGCTTTGGAGACTGTCTCAAAGAAGTCGACCAAATCTAGCAGACATGACCTCCCCTTGACAAAGTCAATCTGTGTGGGATCAAGTGTTTGGAGGCTGCCAATGTCCTTGTTAATGAGGTCCATGATAACCCGTTCCATGGCCTTGCAGATCAGGCTAGTTAGGCTGATGGGTCTGTAATTTCCAGGAGTGGTGGATGCTCCACCTTTGTGTAAAGGGATGACCATGGCTGTCTTCCACTCTGCTGGGACAAAGCCAGTACTCAGGCTTTGGTTGAATAGGGTACTTAATGTTGCTGCAAGTTCATGCCTGAATTCATGTAGTATGCAGCCTGGGATGTTAATGGGTCCCTTGGAGACTGTATTTTCTGCTTTTGAGAGAGCATTGATGACCTGTTCCCTAGATATAAGGGGACAGAGGCAGGTACTGGGGATATTCTGATTGACTGATGGGGGGACAGAGGGGTAAAGTTTTCGCTGAATCTGTCAGTCAGCATGTTTGCTACATCTATGCATTTTTTATATGTGGTGTCCTTATCTACCAGTTCTGAACAGATCTTGGTGCTTCCTTTCAGGTTGTGGACATATGTGAAGAAAGCCTTATGATTGTTTCTAGTAGATGTGGGCAATTTGGGCTCGAAGTTTGCTTTGGAGGATTTCACTACTGCTGTTATTTGCTTGTTCAGGCTAAGGAGACATTGCTTTCAATTGGTTCACCTGCTCCTCCTTGGTCTTGGACAGCATTTTTTTTCCTTTTGTTGTAGAGTTTATTTATTGTACATGTCCACCAGACAGGTTTACTCTTCCTTGCAGAGGATGTTTGATGATGGAAGCTTTTGTGGATCTAGTTAAAAATTGTTTGTTTCTGTAAAGAAGACCTACGTTTTTGTGAACATTTTTAATAGTTTGAGCAATATGAATGTCATATTTCAGATTGTTGTCAATTGTGACCCCTAGCAGTTTACTGTGTGTTACTGGGGTGATAATAGTTTTATTTTTGGACTCTGATTTGAAAGTTAGGTCAGTAGAGGGAGTTCTTGAGTGGAAAAAAGAGAAAGAGCTTTCTTTTACTGGGGTTTAGAATGAGTTGGAAATTGGTCTGCCACATTTCTACTGATAGAAATGAATCTTGGGTTATGGTGTGGAGGTCTTGTATGGAGGGGGCTGTGCATATAAGAGTAGAGTTGTCTGCATATTGTATCACAGAGGCATGAAGAATAGAGCTGTGGTGTTGCTTGCTAAAGAGGGAGAAAAGTAGAAATCCCAGGATGGAGCCTTGTGAGACCCCTAAGGCAACTGGCAGGAGACTGGAGAGGTGATGTTGTCACAGTACAGCCTGCTGATGCCCTGATAGGTAGTTTGGGAATCAGGTGATAGAGGAAATACTAAGGTTTAGGGAGGTGAAAACCTTGATCAGTTTGTTGTGATTTACCATATCAAAGACTTTGGGCAAGTCTAAAAATATGTCAGACACACATTCTCATTGATTTCTATAGTGGTTAACTATATTAGAAAAGGGAAGTAAGGCTCTAGTGGTACTGTGATAGGGGCAGAAACAGTGTTGTGTATTTGATAGTAGTTTGTGGGAGTGAAAGTAGTCCATGAGTTGGGTATGGATGACTCTCTCTCTGATTTTAGATAAGGGTGATAGGATGGCAATTGGATGATAGTTACTAAGTTCAGTGGAATTGCATCCTCCGTGTAGAGGTATTATGTGGGATATCTTCTGGATAACTGGTACTATACTCTCAGATACTGATCTGTTAATGAGTACTGCAGCTGGGTGTGATATTCCTTCAGCTGTGATTTGCAGAAATTCAGCTGGGAGATTGTCTGCGGCTAGGGTCGTAGGCTTTAGTTTATGCAGTAGTAATTTAATGGTATCTACAGACATTGGTTGTAATGTAGATTGGTTGGGGCTATTTTGGGAGGAGTTGCTGAGCTGGGGTGCTACAAGGGCAAGGTTGCTAGAGATGTTTTGAGAATTGACAAGGGCTAGGATAGTTTTTGTAAAGTATTTATTAAACTGGGTTGCTATATTATCAGAGTTGTTGTTTGAGGATGGGGTAGGGGTAGATGTTTTGCCTGGTAGTATTATGTTATTAACTGCAGCCCAAAACTTTTGAGGGTTATTGAGGTGTTTTTTTAATATTATGGTAGTAGTTGATATTGTTCCCTGGCTTTTTCTCTAGCTTGAGTAGGGATTGGCATTCCTTACTCAGCCAAGGTGCATAGTTCATTTTCACTCTAATGGTCTTGGGGGAGCATGGCAATTTAGAATGTCTAAAAAAGTAAAGGAAGACAGCCTGCTTGTGATGATAGGGAGGGTTTGTTAATCAAAATCCAGTTGAGGATAGACTGACATTTGGAATATTCATCAGTTCTTCTGGGAGATGTGATCAGTTGGGTAAACTCATGTAGGTTATTGTGGGATGTTGGATTCAGAGAGGAGCATTCTAGCCAGTCAGTATTGAAATCATCCATCAGGACTGTTTCCTGTGTGATGGAATTAGAGAGCCAGTGTAGTATGTATTCTACTGTGTGGATATTGTTTCCTTGTAGGATATAGCTGCCAATGATGTTAATGTGTCTTTTTGAGTTGAGTTTTAATTTGGTAAAGATTAGTTCTGCATTTCCAAGTCAGGAATGCCACGTTCAAGATAGTCTATTGTTAGGTGATCTTAAAATAGAATAGCTACTCCACTGTCCTTGTTGGTTGACCTGTATTTGCATAGTATATTGTATCCTGAAGCTATAATTTTGTTGCTACTATTGTTGGGTTTTAGCCAAGTCTCGGTTAATGTAACAGTGTCAGGAGTGTAGAGGGAAAGTAAGACATGCAGATCATAAACTTCATTTGCAATACTTCTTACATTCATATTAAGGAGGAGAAGGGGATATTTGTTTTTTCTGTGTAATAGTCCTTGGTCGACAGTGATAGGATTGCTAACTGTACTAAGTGGAGGATTGGGCCAGGATTAAAATATTTGTCTCTGGAGCAGTTTAATTGCTTTAAAAGGTGTAAAAGCAGTTTAGTGAAGTTGTATTGTAACTTGGCATGTTTTTGACAGGTCCGGGCTGTGCTTGCTGGGGGTTGGAGTTTATTTGTATGGTAATCTAAATGGCTGGAATCGAAGAGGCTTGGAGCTATGGAACAGTTTAAAGGTTTATCTAGGTGATATAGGGAGGCGGTTTGTCATGGAGGTTCTTGATCAATATTAGTAAGTAATTGTATGAGATAAGGAAGAACAGGAGAAAAAGCAGAGGAGTGAAGGTGATGTGTATGACAGCTATATTTAAGAGTTTCCTATTAAGTTGTTCCATTTTATCAGTAGACTTTGACACTTATTTAGGTTCTAGATGTAATAGGGTAGATATCAGAATAGAGTTTGAGTGTATGGAGTGAGTTTGGATAGTGAGTAAAGAAATACTGACTGGTAAGGAAATGGGAGAGTATTAGTTGGATTAGTAACTGGTCAGATACTATTGACTAAATATTGTGAGGTTACTAATTGGATGGTTTAGATATCATATCCTGTTGCCTAACTAATGGGTTGTGATTGGCAACTGTGTATGGGTGTTTTTTATTTATTGGATTCTATTTGTTTAATCATGGGCTGTCATATGCTGCTGGAATTTGGATGGGGTTAGCCAGGTATAAATGTAATTGATAGGGTGTGTGGGAATAGGGGTAGGGTAGGGAACAGATTGGGCTAAAACCAGGTCACCACTGTGGTCAAACCTAATGAGAAAAAAAATATCAGTTACTGTGGTATTTGGAAGGTCAGTATAGTTGCCATTGTTAACAGCTAGACTATAATCTTTTGGAGTACAAATATCCATTTGAAGAATTGTAGATAAGCACTAATTTTACCCTAATTGTAAGGACTAGTCGGAAGAGTAGAAGAAAGATAAGAGTGGGGTGATGCTGAATTTTAGGGAGCCCACTAGTATGCACGCCACTTAATTGTATTAACAGCAGACTATATTAGACTTTAGCCAAAGCTTTGCACATAAGAAAGAAACATACTCAATGTAATAAGTTCTTTTTGTTCACAGGGTCAGGCAGAATGCAACAAAAGTGTCTGTTGTTAACATTTGGGAAACTATCCATGGAATGGTTAGCTTTAGTCAATTTAATAAGATCTTTTTGTTTCACAGGGCTGGGCAAGGGTGCAGCAGAAGCACCCATTGTTAACAGAGGAATCTACCAACAGAATGGTTGGATATAGTCAATTTTACAAGATATTATTGTTTCACAGGGTCAGGCAGGATACAGCAGAAGCATCCATTGTTAACAGAGGGGAAACTACCCACATAATTGTTAGCTTTAATCAATTTAACAATATTATTTTGTTTCACAGGGTCGGGCAAGGTGCAGCAGAAGCATCTGTTGTTAACAGGGGGGAAACTACCCACAGAATGGTTGGCTTTAGATGAGAAATTGGTGAGTAGTAGTTGTGTGGTGAGCACACAGAGCTTGGGATGCCACCCAGGATGAACTGAATTTCAGCAATACTAATCTCCCTTGCTTGCTGACTTATCATCTCTCCATTCTTACTCACTTTTTTAAATTTCTCCAAATCGAATGGGTTTCTAATAGCATCACAGGAATGGACCACATTCCTAAGTCAAAGTATGATAAAAGTTCATGAAATTATATTGTTTCAATATTTGATGTCAGAGAGCCCAGTAATGACTCCTCCTGCAATTAATTTGGAGTTAAATGTATTGGTAACATATCTTAGTAAGCTGGTAGGTTCTTTTTTATAAGACCAGTTGCTCCTACTACTATTGGAGCTGTCTGGATATCTGTTTTCCACATTGCTCTCATTTCTGCCTGCAAAGCTTAATATTTTATGACTTTGTGCCTTTCTGTACACAAGACACTGTAGTCACTGGATGTGGTGATTTCAATGATAAATGCTAATTTTTGTCTTCTTTTCATGGAACACTATAGCCAGTTTTCTCGCATCTATCTTTGAACTGTTGGTAATGGGTTATCTCATGTAATGTAGACTTCATCATTTTCTATGATGCATTGTGGATCATGTTTCCAGTGTTTTTCTGCCACTTCAATACCATAATGTCTGCACAGTCCCCAGTGCAACATTCTTTCCACATTATTATGCCTTTTAGTATATAGTCCTTCTGCCATTAGTATGTCACAACCAGCAACATGGTATTCCACTGTTTCCAGTTCTGTTGTAGAAAACCTATATTTGTCTGTTTTTCCCACATGTTCAATTGACTTTGTAAACCAACATGTACATAGCCTACTATCTTGGGCCGCCAATATTAACCTTTCATCTCTTGGTTTGAGTTCAGCTCTCCTTAACCATTCCTGTGTTCAATCCAGATCAATGAGGTTCTTCCAGAAGTTTTCTACACTTCCAACTATATTTATGCATTTTCCACATTTCGTGCCTTCTCATCTGATCATTCACCGTATATTCTTTCTTTTGTTTTGTGGCACTTTCAGTTGCTGCCTATTTTATATATACTTCTGGTCTGACTTCTATTCCTGCTTGATACTGATATGCTTCTGCTAGACTAAGCAGGGAAGTCATATTAGATTTATTCTCCTCATGTTTCAAAATTTTCACTACTTTTGGGCCTTGTGAGGTCAGCAGATATGTGTGCAGTCCCACGACTGCAGATTTTTACACATAATTAATTTCAAGGAGACTCATACCTCCTTAAGAATGGGGAATATATAATGCACTGATTTTTATAATCATTTGTTGAGCATGAAGCATCCTTCTTGTTTTCCTCTCTAATCTGTCCAACACATTTTGCGGCCAATCAGTCAATCCAAATCTGTACGTTAGGACAGGAAGAGCAAATTGGTTTATAGCTTGAATTTTGTTCCTAGATGTCAACGCTGTTTTCAGGATTAATTTAAGTATTCTAAAATATTCCTTACTAAGTTTTATTCATATTTGTTGATGTTTTATTCTCGTTCCTTCATCAGTTCCCAAACATTTATGCATTCTTGCACAAGTTATTTTATATCACATTCTTGTCCCAAACTGATGTTTTCTTGATGCTGCAGTTTTCCTGCTTTAAAGGTTGCTTTTACACATTTGTCAAGATCAAATGACATATCATCTGAAAAGGTTTTGACAACTTGCAGTTGTGCTTTCAGTTCCTCATCTGATGAGCTATACAGTTTTAAATCATTGACAAAAAGAAGATGAAAGGTCTTTACACTCTGTTATTTTCTAGGATCCAAATTATAGCTAAGGGATAAGCTGTTAATAGACAGCTTAATGGGGTAAGGGCAATACAGAATAGCAGCGGTGACAGAGATTCACCTTGGAATATCCTCCATTGAATTTTTATCCCTGAAATAATAATTTGTCCTTTATCATGGTTTAATTACAAAGTGGTCTGCCACTGTTTCATGGTCACTGTAATGTACTTGATCAGTGTAGGGTGTATCTTATACATTTTTAAGCACTCTTTTATCCACGAATGTGGGATACTATCAAATGCTGTTTTGTAGTTAATCCATGCCGTACTTAGAGTCTTCACCCTTTTTACAGTTCTCCACTATGACTTTAACATCAAATGATCCTTTCTTCCATACGACTTTATTTTATTGCCATTTTGTTCTACTGCCATAAATGAGTTTTCTTCTAAATGACTATAAACTCTGTCAGCAACAGTTCCAGTGTTTAGTTTATACTTTGTTGGAAGGCAAGTTATTTGTCTATAATTTTTAGGGTAGCTTGCAGGTTCACTCTTAAGTAGGAGCATTGTTTTTCCTGTTGTTAGCCTGGTTGGTGTCTGTTCGGGGTGTACATATAAATAGTTCTTAATGATGGCTAAATCTTTGTGCAAATATATTAATACTTTTAACCAGAAGTTAGGTACTGCATCTGAGCCTGGGATTTTCCATGTAGAGGCTTTCCTTAACTTTGTTTCAATCTCTCTGCCCATTACTTCATCCCATTCCATATCCTGTACATTTAAACGTCTTATTCTTTCTTTTACTTCTTCTGTCTATTTAGCATCTATGTTTTGTTACACAGAATCTTCATAAATACTGCTCCAAAATGTGTCTATTTCTTATTTTAGTGGTCTTTCAGTTCTTTTTACCTTCTTTCCCAAGTCTCTGTAAAACTTTTTGGAGTCATCAATATATTGCTTATTTTGTACTTTTCCTTTATATTTGTCTGCATATCTTCAATGTTTTTATGCCTATGCTGATATTTTTAGTTTATTTGCTATAGTGCATGATAGATCCTGATCTGTTCCAATACTGCAGATTGGCTTTATTACATCTATCCTTCTAAGCATTTTTGTTGATCTGTTCCCGCTTCTATGCTCCTCCAGCAGTGACACTTCTTGTCTCAGTTGCTTTATAGTTTTCTCTGTTCAATACTTCCATGATGATATTCAATTTCTCCCCTTCTTTTCCTCACTGCCCTATGTTCTTGTGGCAGAGGTTTATCAATTATCAGTTTAGCTGCACAGTAATGTATCCTGTTTACTTCTCTTGTATCACATGAATCTCTATGGACAGCCTTAATTACTGTGTTCATTTGTTTTATCAAACTTCTAACTTTTGGGGTTTTACTGATCTTTTGCAGTCTGTCTCTTTCATCAGTCTTAATATGTCTATCCATCTCTACCAAATCAAGCAATTCTTCTCTTTGGTTATTTTCTTCTTGTCTTCCATTTCCTGAGGGAATTCTATAGAAAGTTCTATAGCATTTTTGTATGGCACATTCTCTTCAATTTTGCCCTGTGCCATCCTTTGCTCTGTTGTATGGGAACTCACTGTCCTATCCCTCCTAAACATTGACTGCATCTAAGATCCAGAGTTTCCTGTTCCTTCTGTTGCTGTCCAGCTTCAAGTGAAAATTTATACTGGTTTCCCGTGGAAGGCTTCAAAATATCTTCATATGGTATCTGACCAATTGCTTCCCATTCCACTAGTTTATCCTTAATTTGGATGTCAATTACCCTAACGTACTGTGGTGTTTTCTGAATTAAATTTTCTACACTGAATCCTTCACTTTGCAGGTACTCCATAACATTAGTTTATGTTTCTTTAACTTCTCAATTACTAATCTCCTTTTCTACTTTTCCCCTTTGCCTTCTTATTTTTTGTAAAATGTTCCATATCCGGATTCCTTTGCCTGTATTGCTCTCTAAATAACTCTGGTGCTGATCTTTTGGTATTGATTAATTCTGCTTTCTGGTTTGCATAGATATTACACCGTATTAAATATCTTTTTCTTTCCCATGTCCATATTTCTTCTTCAGATGTCTCCTGATTTTTCTGCTTCTCCTTAATCTGGGGACTTGTTCCATCATGCTATGATGTAACCTGAACAACAGAATCCTTCTGCAAGCACTCCTAACTTCAACTTCTATTTTTTTTTTAACTTCTACTTTACTAATCTTCTTAGTGATATTATTTTTTTATTGTAAAATTTTTCATATCTGGATGCCTTTGCTTGTATTTCTCTTTGAATATCTTTGGGGCTGCCTTTTTTATATTGATTAATTTGGCTTTCTCCTTTGCATAAATGCTTCACCATATCAAATCTCTCTCTCTTTTCCATGTCCATATTTCTTTTTTCTACTTTTCAAATATCTATAAGTTTTTAGGGGCGGCCCGTGCTATTGGACTGCAGGACTGCAGCACCCCCCAGCTGTAAAAGAAAGAAAGAAAATAAAAATCACTGACCTTCGCTCATGCGCACTCGTGGCATTTCCATCATCCAGACTGCTGCTGAACCAGTCCAGAGCATGCACAGAACTCTGGACTGATTCAGCAGCAGTCCGGATTAGAAATCCAGCAGTCAGGAGTATCCAGAAGTCTATGCAGTTAGTTACAACTGCATAGACTTGGAAAGGCATCAGACTGCAATGCTGGCAGGCTGGCCTCCTTTCGCTGGACGGAAGGACTTCACCATGGGATCGATGACATCACAGGGAGCTTAGTGAGTGGAATATGGAGCTATACAGCAATGGAAGGCCCTAGACCAAGTAAAGTAGGTAGGTTAGCGTGGACTAACATAAAATAAAGCATCATTTCAAGTATATAACTAAAGTGCAGTGTATAGGAATGAATACTGTTGGATAACAAATAATAAAAAGTGACAACTATTACAACTTAATAACTGAAATACATTAATAGCGTACAAACAGCTACCGCATTTTTTTGAACTGTACTGTGGAATATTAAAAAAAAAGCACTTGAGTGCAGATGACTCCAGAGCACTCTGCAACTTATGCTGATTTGTCACAAACTATGAGCTGCATAAAATGTTTGTCAGCAGCTGTAACAGATTAAAGCAGCTGTATCGCGTTGTGTGACTGAGCACTTGTGTATTACGAAATTAACTGCAGCCTCAGAGTTACACTTGTATTATTTACCAAGTTTAAATCCAGCGATATCTGTAAATTGCTATAATGGCATTAAACAAATGCTATAGTACAGATTTAATACAAGAGACTTGCACACTATCAGGACACCTAGAAGAACGGAATCCCTGCAAAATAATAGTTGAAAATGGTGCCCTACGACTCAGAAGACTAATTCCGTTCAGATGCTGGAAGGGGGAAGGGCACTATTTAGCCCGGTGTGAGGAAAAAATGGAATGAATGTAATAAAAACCAGAAGGTTAGTAACTAAACCACAAGGCACACCCGGCGGTATCCACTAAAAAAGTCTGCTACAGTAGAATGCCCAAGATCAGTGCAGTTAAATATTAATTAAACATTTACGTTCACTTTATATAATAGAGAAATGTAAGACTGCTTAAAGTTTAGTAGAAATTTTCAATTCACATGAACCAGTAAGAAAGAGGAGAAAAGGAATTGTTCATGGAAGGGGACCAAAATAAGAGAGTCTGAGTAGTGTGTACGCCACTAGACCAATTAGCTAATGAGTCAAAACAGGCACATGTATGTTGGATCTTGAATCGCAATTCTGGTGAAGACAAGGGCAAGAAATTCAGGCAGCAGTTCAGTGAGGGAACTCTCAAGGGGCATAACATTAAATAATCCAAATTTATTGAAAGGGAAAGAAATTGACATAGAGTAAGCAACAAAAAATAAACATATAAATAGGGAGTGGCGAACACACTACTATCAGGACACCGAGAAATAATCTTTGAAAAATTCCTTTACATCACTTTCTTGTGTCTGGTTGACATTTTCTTGGTGCTATAGCGTCCCTGCTAGAATTTTATTTGCTCGTTTATTAAGATCAAATCTCATTCTGTTATTGCCTGAGAATGATTTATTATTCGCAATTACTTTCAAGTGCTTGAGCTATACAATTTTAAATTGTCCCAGAAAGTTGATAAAATAGATTTTAAGAAGTTAAGCTATACTCATAGTTTAGTCTGTTAATTAAATAACTTAATGGGTTAAAAGAAAGGCAAAAAGCAGTGGTGACAAAGAATCATCCCAGAATATCTCTCTCTAGATTTTTATTCCTCAGAGGATAATTTACCTTTTATCATGACTCTGCTATAAAGTGTTTTGCCATGGCTTTATAGTCACTGCTATGTAATTGATCAATATATGTTGTATTGTATGCAACTGCAAATATGCCATAATCTATCAATGTGAGATGTTGTAAAATGCTTATGTTATACTTGGGTTTCACATATTTTTGCAGTTATCATAGCTTTGTTTAACATGCCTTTTTCAAATGAGAGTACTATTCATAGGTTCATAGGTTCATACTAGGCTATCTGCCCTAGGGCATTTATAAGCCTAGCCAGAGTGTGTTTGGCTTTCGCCACCCGTTTTAAATTGATTTTGCTATGCCCTTTTTCAAGGTTAGTATAGAGGCACAGAAGTGATACCCGGGGTAAACCTACGATCTCCAATCAAGATTCCTTTTGAAGAGAGTCAATGAAGGACAATGCCTAACCTGGACTGGGATTTTATTCCAGAGTAAAGGGAGCCTCTGGGTTATGAATCTGTCCCTCCAGCATGTCCTATTTATTTCAGTGCTGAGGGTCAAGTCTCTCAAGCGCGTAGCTCGATGGGATTTGGATTTTCTGAGGTGCAGCATGTCCATTAATTCCGGATTGGACATGGCTTTATACGTCAGGCACAGATCGCCTCTGAGCAGGTGGTATGCTACTGAGTAGAGCTGGAGTTTCTTTAACCAGGCAGCATATGGCATCTGTTTGAGCCCTTTGATCCTCTTGGTGAGGTACTTTTGGGGTCTTTCCAGTTGCTGCAGGTGTCTGATAAGGTACATCCCAAAAGGGGCATTGTACTCAATTATGGGCCTGATGAGGGATGAGTAAAGAGGCACGATGACCTCCCCTGATCTAGATGTGAATCCCTTCATGATTAGGTGTGCTATGTAAAATGTTTTTCTAACCACTTTGGCCACGTGGTTGTCAAATGAGAGATTGCTATCAACTTAGGTCACCAGGTCCCTAATTACTTCTTCTGTACTTAATGGATTACCACCTATGTGGTAATTTGTGGGCACTTTGTTTTTGCCAAAGGGGATGACTATACACTTTTTGGCGTTTAGCTTGAGGTCATGGCTCTGACACCAGTTGCCTGTTTCTATGAGGCCCTTTTGGAGGATGCTTGTGTCGGCTGGAGAGTCTATTATGGTGCTCAGTTTGGAGTCATCTGAGAACCTGGTCAGCCACAGTCCTTCCGTGTTGGCCTGTACCTCTGAGAAATATATATACGAACAAGGGAGGACCCAGGACTGAGCCTTGTGGGATGCCACTTGTAACTGGTTTGGAGTCTGACATGGCTCCAGCAATTCTAACCATGTGGGTTCTGCCCTTGAGCCAGTTTGCAACCCATCTAGTGACATAGGGATTTATATTTAAGCTGGTGAGCTTATCTATAATGCCTGAGTGGGGTATTGTATCGAAGGCTTTTGCGAGGTACAGGTAGGCTGTGTGGACCACCTTCCCCTCGTCAATGACCTTGATGACTGTTTCAAAGAAATCGACCAGGTTTAAGAGGCAGGATCTGCCCTTAACAAAGCTGAACTGGGTAGGATCCAGTGTCTGTAGGTCCCCAATATCTTTATTTATGAGGTCCATGATGATCCTTTCCATAGCTTTGCAGACCAAGCTAGTCAGGCTTATGGGGCGATAGTTTCCAGGATCTGTTGAGGCACCACCTTTGTGGAGAGGGACCACTGTTGCTGTACGCCACTCTTTGGGTACATATCCTGTAGTAAGGCTGAGATTGAACAGTAGTTTTAGGTTTGTGTTTAGCTCTTCTTGGAGTTCATGTAGGACGCAGCCCGGGACACCGTCTGGTCCCATTGATGCTGTGTTTTTTTATTTGGAGAGGCGGCTCTTACCTGAGCATCTGAGATGTCAGGGGGGCAGCACTCTGCTGGGATAGATATTTGCACTTTTGGTGGGGGGGGGAGTTTGCGCTGAACCTGTCAGCTAGGATGTTGGCAATGTCTGTGGGTTTGGTGTATTTTTTGTCATTTTGGACTAATTCTGAGCATATCTGGGAATTCCAACCCAGGTTCCTAACATAACTAAAGAAAGCCTTGTGATTATCCTTAGTTTCCTGTGTAATTTCTCTCTTGAAGTTAGCCTTAGACGATTTTATGAGTGCCCGTAGATTTTTGCTAATACTGATCAGAGATGCCTTCCCTTTTTGGGATTTTGCTCTATCATGTAGTAGCTTCCTCCTTCTGTTGCATAGTTTGTTTCTGGCTGGGGTCCACCAGACACGACGTCTGCCTTTGGAGGATTGGGTCTTCATTTTATTTGGGATTGCATGATCCATGCATTCCTGAAGGTGTTCATAGAATGCGTTTATAAAGGATTCTGCAGTCTGGGCCATATTTTCTACAAGCCCGGGGGCTTTGAAGGATTCCACCTCGGTTTTGAGGAGTGTGAAATTTGCTTTAGAGAAGTTTTTCACTGTGGTTTTCTGGGCAGGGGGTGGGGTCGGGATGTGAATATCCAGTGAGATTAGTTTATGGTCTGATCTTACCAGTGAGGGATACACTTCTGGTCTGGAGCATAGAGTCCCCATGTTGGTGATGATCAGGTCCAGTATGTTTTCTCCTCTTGTGGGAGTGGTAACGAGTTGTTCCATAGCATTTGAGTTTATAAGTTCTAGGAACCTTTGGGCTAGGGTGTTGGAGCAAGAGTAATGCTCCCAGTCTATGTTTGGGTAGTTGAAGTTGCCCATTATAATGGTGTTTGGAGAGACCTTCATATTTTCCAGTGTTCTCAGGAAGGCCGAGTGGGGTTCCTGGGTTTGGGAGGGTGGTCTGTAGCAGGCTATAAACTGGAAGGCAGTTTTACCCACTGTTAGTTGCACATGGATAGTCTCTGATGCTTCGTGCTTTGCCACCAACCTGGAGGTGTGGGTATCTTTAACGAATATTGATACTCCTCCTCCTTTTGTGGTTTGGTCCAAGTTTTGGGGCCGAAAAGCATGGTATGAGGTATAACCTGGTAGTGTTGGGGTGCTCTCGGGAGCCTTGAACCAGGTTTTTGTTACTGCACAGATATCGATGTTCTCCATGCTAAGGAGAGTTTCAAGTGCATGCATCTTGAGGTTTAGACTTCTGGCGTTGAGTAGCATTACTCTTAGTTTCTTATCCCTTGTGATACCTCTGGAGGTGGGTTTGTCTTTTGAGCCTTGCCTAAAAAAGGCACTATGGGAGTAGAAAGAGCCTTTGCCAATATCCGAAAGCCCAGGAGTGACAGGTGCAAGCCGTCCCTAGCGAAGCCTCGTGGCTTGTCGAGCATGCCATCCCAGGCTGACAGGTATTGGATCCCCTTTGAATGACACCAATACTTAAGCCAATTGGCTTTGCTTTGTTTCCTAATTCCTTTGCTTTGTTTCCAAATTTTTGTATAAAGCCTTTTTGACTCCTAAATGAGTTGTTTGTGTGCATGCATGTGAAATGCCCCAGTTGCTTTATACTGGTGGCTAGAGAGAACACATGGTGGTGGGTAGAAAATACCTCAGGCTTGAACTCAGTACCTTGTGGTGAAGGTGGCAAGGGCCTGAATTCCCTACCCACCACCATTTGTAAAAAAAAATTGCAGATTTTTGCCTCGTATTTGTTCTGTTCTGTTCCTCATAAAATCTGTGGTTTCTGCATTTTTGTTTCCTTACACAGTCAGTAGTGCAGTGGTGCACTGGTAGCATTGTTGCATGATAGCTACAGGTTCTCTGATTTGATTTTTGGCTGCATGTCGGTTAACAAATGTTAAAGAAAAACAATAACAAGCATTTGAATTTCAGACTTCACATTCTTCAGAAAGTACATGGTGACACAAAACCTTTTATTCTAGCAATTTTCTAAGTTTATAAAATGGATATTTGAAATTCCTCCCTACTTTTGGGACTGTATTCCCCCATTATTGGCTTCTTCCAGGTTTTTTGTGCTAAGGTTGAGAGCTATGGTGAGAACTGAATTCACTGAATATGTTTGGGGGCTGTATTCCCCCATTATTGGCTTTGTTCAGGTGTTTTGTGCTAAGAGGTTGACAACTATGGTGAGAACTGAATTCAATAAATAGTAGCCATTTAAGTTTCAGTCTTCCTCAGTTTCACAAAACATATGATTTGGCATAGTGGTATGTTGCTCTGTATGTTTTGCATAGGGTCCTGGATTCAATACTTGGCAGTGAAATGTATGGTTGTAACACAGCATTTTATTCTAGCAACTTTCCAACATTATACAAACAATGTTTAAAATGTGTCCCTGTTTTTTGGGCTTTTGCCCCCCCCCCCAACAAATTTTGGCTTTTTCCAGATTTATTGTGCTGCGAAATTCACAGATATAGCTGAGTATCGAGTAGATTTTATGAGGAGCTGAGAGCTGCGGGGGAACAAAAGTTTAGTGCTGCTTATGATGAGTTTTCTTGCATTGTTAATAGCACAACAGGTAGTGTACTTACTTTTGATGCAGAAGGCTGTGTGGTTTCTACTCCCACAGTAGGTAAATGCATTCCTGATACTGTACTGTGTTGTAAAGGGGGTGGATGCTGCAGTCCTTTTTGGCAAAGATACCTAGTAACTATGAACCTTTTATCAGTTTGCCTTCCATTCCCTATTGTAATATTACTAGCTATCTTTTTTTTATTGCAACATAGGCAATTTATTCCTCAACAGCAGCAGGCACTTTATTTGTAGATGAAACAATGAAATGGAAAGTGATTTGCTAGCAAGCAACCTCTTCATTAGTTACAGATCTCTTTAATGTAGAATTACTTAGATGACTTTTACTTCTGCAGAGATTGTGCGTAGTTACTGATACTGGTGGACTGTAGAAGTTTGGTTAGACTTTTATGATGGAAATGTTCTGAAATGGGCAGTTTTGTCATTATTAGTGCATGCATTTTGTTTTATTGTTTACTGGAATTACTGTATTATACAAGGAATATAATTTAATACAATCAGGAAGGTGTATCAAGGAATACATGTATGTTACCTGTGCAAGGGGCCTATGATTTGAAAACAGCCCAAAGTTAATCTTTATCTGCTACTGGCCAGATCTATTTTCTTTGAATGTGGGTTTCGATGCTGTTTCAATTAATGTGAGTTTCAAGGGCAGAGAAGTTTTAATGCTAAGTCTATTTTCATTGTGAGACTGCATTGCTTTGTTTAGCAGATTTCTATTAGTGTTTGTGCTGTAAAATGTAAAATAAAATGTTTAAATGAAATCCAAGTCATCATAGAAGCAAGGCAGTATGCACATTACAGTGTTTATGGTAAATGTGGTGAAATAGCCAAGTCATGGTACGTTGGAATAGCTGCGGAGGGAGGCCCCATTCGACCATGATTTTGTGAGGAGGGGAAGGGCGGCAAACTCAAACATTCCCAGCTGAACTATACTTCTTAACTGTCCAGATTTTTACAGAATGAATAGATTTTTGCTTCTTATTTTTGGTTTGTTCCTTATAAAATTTGTGGTTTTCTGGCAAATCATTTAGGAATAAAGTCACTTTAATAATGACAGACATTGAGTTTCAGACTTCATTCTCTTCAGAAAATGCATGGTAAAACAAGACCTATTGTTCTGTCAACTGATTATGTTTATACAAGACCAGCTTTTAGTACTGTTCATATGTTCCCCCAATATATTTGACCTTGTCCAAATTTCCTGTGCTAAGAGGATGAGAGATACACTCAAATAAATCACTTTATAGAATTAGGCATATCCAAACTTTATAGAATTAGGTATATCCAAACATCTCAACTGTCCCTGATTTTGTCTCAAAATGTTGCTCTCTCCCTAATAATCCCTCTGCAAAATGGCAAAATTGGAAGAAAATGTGGACGGTTTACAATTAATAAATAATTGTAATGATCAGTTATAGATTACTTTTAATTTCAGATATGCATGCAGATTATCTTATTTTGTTAGCTGCTCAAGTTAACAGTAGTAATATTAAAAGTGTCCCTTCTTTGACAGATTCCCAGCTGTATTGTGTGGGTATTTTATATTTTTGCATCACATTTTGGTCTGTTATTCATAAAATTGTGGTTTTCTAGCAAATTAGTGGCACATCATTAAAGACTGATGTTAGAAAATAATAGACATTTGAGTTTCACATTTCATGCCCTTCAGATAATTCATACTAATGCAAGACCTACTATTCTGTTATCTTCCTAAGTTTATAACAGCAATATTTAAAAATTGTCCTTATTTTTGGGCCTTTGTCCCACTTCTGTTCATGGCTTTTTCCAGATTTCTTGTTCTGAAGCTGAGAGATGTGACAAATGTATCAGGGCCATCACCATCGGCCAGAGACATTTAATTGTGACTTACTTGTTGCACTCCAGTCCCCCACTTAGTGACTCTGGATGTGTCCAAGAAAGGCAAGGAGCAGTTATGCAATGTAAGTGTACAGAGTATCCCCCCATCCAAGGCAGACACAAGTACTAGAGTGGCTTTTCATCTGTCCTTGATTTTGAAAGATATTCTGGTTTTCTGTCATATTTTTATACTGTTGATTTATGCTTCTTATTCAGAAAATGCATGTCATTGCAGTGCCTGATGCTCTGTGTTTACATAGCAATGTTTTAATGACCATCAGATAAGCTTGTCTGAGACTAAGATGCAAGTAAGCTATAATAAGCATGCTGTTATAGAATTATCAACATTGAAGGCCTTTTTGTTGTTGCAATGCAGAGAATATTTACATAACTAGATAGCATATAAGCCTTAAGTACTGAAATGCATATTATTTGTAATGAAGGATGGGATTACAGTATTTTCAGAAGATCATTACATTTGTTGGAGACTTCAGTCATCTTTGCCGGCTTTACCTGTAAAGTAAATAGAGTGTCAGTCTATCATGTGGGGTCCATAACCTGTGCAGTAATTCTTTAAGCAATTTATCTTGAGCTTGTTTCTACTTTGCTGTTCATTTTTTACTTTGATCATGTTTCCCCCATGAAACAACTAGATAGCTGTTATCAGGCAGCAGGTCTTTTTTGGATAAGAAACACTTTTACAAGTGGGGGTATTGCTACTTTCAGCCTGATACTTGGTACTTTTATAAAGCTAAATATAAATTATAATCAGAACTGATTTGAGTTGAGTGCTGCTTGATTTTTTATACCTGATTTTGATTGGCATACCAGTAATGTATTTTTTCATGCCTCACAACCTTTTTGTTTCCATCTACATATTAAGTAAGCTGTCATGTAGGCAATGCACTGAAATATTTTTTCTTCTCCACTTCATTTTGTCTTGACTGGACTCTCATAATGACAGTTTGGCACCCAGGGCAGCGTATTTAATTAATTAAGTCCCAGTTTTTGTGGTGTTGAGCATAGCTCCACCCTTTCTAGTTGGCCATACCCTGTCCCATTCGCCCCACCCATTCAGCTGTCTCCTGCAGCCCCCCTTTGATTTGAAGTCACCAGCTGCCACTATAGGTTTTGTTGGTTTATAATTTCACACTTCCTCTGATGCTTTTTTTCCAAGCAGATCAAAGTTCCTTGGTCTATATACTGTTTTCCCAAATCTGTTGTATTAATGAACACACATTTTTATTTGAGGCTTCTGACAGCTTTTCTCGTGGAAGTATTTTTTCTTCCTCTAATTTCTCCATTTGGACTCACAGTGCAGATTCTTTGATGTAGCTGTAAGCAATAACCATAAATTATGCATTGATTAAAAGAATAATATATGTGAAAAAACTTAAAACTCTTGTTTTAATGTAATAATTTGTGAGTTTGCTGCACCTCAGTTAAAAAGGAGTTTACCCACAGTCAGTAAATCCTAGTTTGAGTATTCATATATATATATATATATATATATATATATATATATATATATATATATATATATTCAGAACAGTTGCCTGTTGTGGCATTCACAGTATGTCTGTATTTTCCCCAAAGTCTGTGTTATATAGATAGATATTCTCAGTGGTGCAGTGCATTAATGATGATCGAACATCACTGCATCATGTAATATACAACCTACCAGCTGCAAAACATGCAACCAAATGCATGTTACCCATTCATTTTCCTTAATCACGATGCAGTCTTTACCTTCAGTAGTCCAGAATGTCTTGTATGGTGTGCTTACTAAAAAATCCTTTTCTGATGTTTACATCTTTAGCTTACTCAAACATAATCGCACATGATCAAAAATAGTAGCTTTACCACTTGTAGGTATAACTGTAAATAATACATTATGGCTCAAATGTTTTCAAAATGCAATGTAACTTAGTACAGTGCATGTTAACATTTCAGCAGCAGTCTATTTTGATGAATGGCTATAAGTGGCATAGCAAGTCGAAGAGCAACATTGCCCTCACAAGCATAATGTTACCCACAGCAAATGTACTTGAGACTCATCATGTATGCAGACATACTAGTGGCTTAATTACATTTTAGTAATTGAATGTCTATCTTTTAATGCAGTGCATATCAGTAGTTTACTGCTGTTGGAAAAAGGCTGCACCAAAGTAGACTTATGAGATATTTTGGACTGAGGATGTGACCAAAGTTAATATATAGTTAGTAAGTGTGACCACTTTTCATAAGAGTGCTGCAAATGTCATTTATATGAAGGAATACAAAAAATTACACTAGTAGTATGGGCGTGCTGGATCAAGCACAGCACTGATGCTGATGAAGTAAGAGGATATGCCTGTGGGATGGATAGGCGAGATGTCTGACCATGAGAGAGAGGAAGACCTTGAGCTCCATGAAGTACAGTCATGTTACATTAGTAGCATTGCCCCCAAGATGTGTGCATGTAAATCAGTTGCTAGCAATGCAAGTATCTAAACATCTGTCACCCTCATCAGGTGCTCAACTGGCTTTTGTAGTAGGAATAGTGGATCAATGCAGCAAATTGTTTGTAGGCACGATTTGCTATATTGCAGAAGGTAAAATAATACAATGCTCCTAACTACTGGCATTGTAACTACTCAGGCAATACTGCAGAAGGGCACATTCCTGGAATATATGTGCAGTGGCAAAAAATCATGTTTTGATTCCCTTGAGCAATAAGTTAATTAATGGAATGTCATCAACCTAAACATGGATGCTGATGGTAATGTGGATATTGCAGTCCCTGCAGATTTCAGTAGGTCGAGCCCATCTGTGGATTAATGACATTGTTTAAGTCAGGATCATAGCTTTCATATACAAGCTTCATTTTGCTACCAATGCAAATTTCAGATTAGTTTTACTTTGAGGTCATGGATAAGTCACATTATGGCAGGCTTTTCCTGCTTACTTTTGTCTTCTTTGTATTGGACGTACAATAAAGTCCATTCTGTCTCTACATCTGTTTTCCCTAACATCGCTACAGTTATGTCATGCTGCATTCAACCTAGTAACCAGGACATGTGCTTTGTTTGCTATATATTGATATGTATATAGGAGACAACCTTGAATTAAAAAACCTGTGAGGCAAATGTGACTATAAAAGTGAGCAAAGTCAGAATGTATAATTATGCTATAGGTTCCTATGTTTTTAGTAAGGTCACTTCCAAAATAAACAATCAAGAAGCACATCCACATCATCTAGTATAGTACTTGTGGGAAACAAGAAGTGGGACTTGACTCTTAATGTCTCTGAAAGAGCTCTGTCTAAACTGAGACAAAAATTGGTTGAATGGGATCAGTGCTCTGCCCCAGTTAACAAATTGTAGAAATAAATAAACAATACTATGCATTATCTGGAACTACTAAGTCAGTTTATAACCCACTAACAGCAAACTGGAGGAGTATATATAGGACAAAGCTCAGCAGAATAAAGTGACTTTTTACTGTGTGAAATGATAATGCCTCTGCAGCATCAACCACAGCAGCTGTGTGGCATGGTAGAGGTCAAAGAGTTGCATTAAGCATTTAATTCATCTAGTGTATGAAACTAGAAATCTGCAGTTTCAATCAGTTACACATGAATTGGACATAGGAATTTGTCTCAACAGCCATATATATGATTGCTGATACATCAGACATTGGAAAATACTCATACAACTAAATTATTTTACAGAACAAGTGTATGACAAACTCCAAGTCAAGAACAATGACTAGAAATGTCAGACACGGAACAATACCTCTGTTGAGAATAAATCAGAAACAAAGTCAAATCATTTGTTTCTGCCCAAGATACAAAAGCAGAGAGGGATCTAGGACTTACTCATTTCTTTTTATCAAAAATCATAGAAAATCGTCTACAGGAAAAGACTTTGCATACTCACTAAGCACACCATTTAAAAATTTCCAGTATAGGATCATAGGGCGTTACTAGGCTATTGGCCCTGAAGCCCTTATAAGCCTAGCCAAGAATTTAGCCCATGTTTAGACATGTCAGCACCCAAAGCCCCTGTCCAGCAGGTATATTTTCTGTTTCCCATCCAGTTATCCAGGTTGCACTTAAAAAGGGATAATGAGGTACTCTGCTTGACGTGGAGAGGGAGTCTTTTCCACAGGTGGGGGAGTCACTGGAACACAAATCTGTCCTGCCAACAAGTCCTATTGATATGACAGACCAGGTTCAGGTCATATGCATGGGTTGCTCAAGTGGAGCTTGACCTGCAGATATGCATCAGTCCCATCAAGGCGGGGTCTGAGATTGCTTTGTATGCCAGACAGAGGTCACATCTGAAGAGTCTGTATGAAACGGCGTAGAGGGATAGGGCTTTTAGGCTATCTGTGTAGGGTAGGGTAGATGTTTGAGGTCCTGGATTCTCCTGGTGAGATCCTCTCTGGTCTCTCCAGCTGCTGCATGTGCTTTGCAAGTTACATGCCAAAGGGGGTGTTGTACTTAATAATTGGCCTTATAAGGGAAGTTATGACCTCTTTGTCGCTGGATGAGATGCCCTTACTTATGATGTGGACCATGTAGAAAGCTTTCCGTACAATGGAAACAACATGGTGGTCAAAAGTCAGATTGCTATCAACCTGGGTACCCAAATTCCTCACTACTGATTGTGTACTTAGGAAGGTGTTATTAATGTGATACTATGGCATTCAGCTTGAGGACATATTTTTGGCATCTGACATTTATTTGGGTGAGACCCTCTTGGAGGACGTCCACATCACATGGGGAATTGATGACTGCACCCAGCTTCCAATCATCTGCAAACCTGGTTAGCCGTAGCCCAATGGTCTTGGCCTGTACCTCAGAGAAGTATATGCCAAATAACAGAGGCCCCAAGACCGATCCCTGGGGTATGCCACTCATTACGGGTCTACTGCTTGAGGTGGCTTCCCATATGTTGATTAGTTAGGTTCTATCAGTGAGACAGTTTGTTACCCATCTGATAATGCATGGTTTGATGCCTAGTTGAGAGAGTTTATCTACTATGTCAGAGTGTGGAGTAGTGTTGAAAACTTTGGTCAGGTCAAGGTAGGTGGTGTGCACCATCTTCCCCTCATCCATGGCTTTGGTGACTGTCTCAAAGAAGTCGACCAGATTTAACAAACATGACCTCCATTTGGTGAATCCAAACTGTGTGTGGTCGAGTGTTTGGAGGTTGCCAATGTCCCTGTTAATGAGGTCCATGATAATCCGTTCCATGGCCTTGCAGATCAGGTTAGTTAGGGTGATGAGTCTGTACTTTCCTGGATTAGTGGACATTCCACCTTTGTGTAAAGGGATGGCAGTTGCTGTCCTAAACTTGGCTGGGACAAAGCTGGTACTCAGGCTTTGGTTGAATAGGGTGCCTAAAGGTGCTGCAAGTTCATGACTGAGTTCATGTAGGATATAGCCTGGGTTGTTATCGGGTCCCATAGAAGCTGTATTTTTTGCCTTTGAGAGGGCAGTGATGACCTGTTCCCTAGAGATAAGGGGTGGGGGCAGGAACTGGGGATGTCCTGATTTACTGATGTGGAACAGAGGAGAGAAGCTTTCACTGAATCTGTCAGCAAGTAGATTGGCTATATTTACAGCATTTGTATATGTGGTATCCTTGACCTCCAGTTCTGAACAGATCTGAGTGCTTCCTTTGAGATTGCAGACATATGTGAAGAAGACCTTATGATTGTCTCTACTATATGTGGCCAATTTGGACTCAGAGTTGGCTTTAGAGGATTTCACTAATGCTCTCATTTGCTTGTTCAGGCTAAGGAGAGATTGCTTCCAATTTGGCACCTGCTCCTTCTTGTTCCTGGACAGCAGTTTTTTTTTTTCCTTTTGTTATATAGTTTATTTATTGCAGATGTCCACCAGACAGGTTTACTCTTCCTAGCAGAGGATGAGTTTGTCCTGTCAGATATTTCTGATTCCATGCATCTATATAAATGCTCATATAGTACTTTGGTATAGATATGGACATTGGTGCCAGTTTCTAAAGTGGGGGAGGAGGCTGTGAAGCTGTTTATACCATCCCTCAGAGGTTTTGTTTGACCCTAGCTAGAGGGAGGTCAGCAGAGAAGGTGACTTCGAAAGTGACCACTTTATGGTCAGATCTTACTAAAGAGGATGATACCATAGGTGTGCTGCAGGGGTTACTCGTGTTGGTTAATACCAAGTCCAAGATACTATCACCTCTTGTGGGGGTATTGACTAGCTGTTCCAAGGCATTTGATTCATACAATCGAGGAATCTCTGGGCATTTTTGTTTCTGCATGAGTAGTTTTTCCTATCTATGGTTGTGTAATTAAAGTCACCCAGGATCAGGGTAAAGAGTTGAATCTTGATAGACTTGAAGATGTCCAGATAGGTTGAGTGGGCATCTTGAGTCAAATTTGGGACCCTGTAACCAGCCATAATTTGAATAGGTTCATAGGTTCATAGGTTCATACTAGGCTATCTGCCCAAGGGCATTTATAAGCCTAGCCCATAGTTATTTGGCTTTCGCCACCCCTTTAGTTTGAATAAAACTATGCCTGTTATTTTGCTGTGCCTCTGTCAAGCAGTGACACTGAAGTAATCCCTGGGGTATATCTGTGATCCCCCATCCATTGGTCAAGATTCCTCTTGAACAAGGCCAGCGAGGTGCTCTGCCTCACATGTACCGGGATTTTGTTCCACAGCATAGGGAGTCTCTGGGTGATGAATCTGTCCATCCAGCACGTTCTATTAATAACCGTGTCAAGGTTTAAGTCTCCCGCCCTTGTGGTTCTGAGGGATCTAGATTTTTTGAGGTGAAGCATATTCATCAAATCAGGGTTTGACATGGCCTTATATGTCAAGCACAGGTCACCTCTGAGCAAGCGGTATGAGACTGAATAGAGCTGGAGTTCTTTCAGTCAGGCAGCATAAGACATATTTTTGAGACCCTTTATCCTTTTGGTGAGGAACTTTTGGGGCCTTTCCAGCTGCTACAGGTGTCGGGTCAGATACATTCCGAATGGGGCATTGTACTCAATCATAGGTCTAATGAGTGATGAGTACAGGGGGACGATGACCTCCCTTGATCTAGATGTGAATCCCTTCATGATCAGGTGGGCAATGTAGAAGGTTTTCCTAACTACTTTAGCAACATGAGTGTCAAACGAAGGCTACTGTCAACCTGGGTCCCCAGATCCCTGATGACTTCTTCTGTGCTCAGTGGATTGCCACCTATATGGTAGCTAGGGGTAACCTTGTTTTTCCCGAAGGGTATGACTATGCATTTCTTGGCATTTAACTTTAGGCCATGGCTCTGGCACCAGTTATCCATTTCTGTGAGACCCTTCTGAAGGATATCTGTGTCAGATGTGTTTTCGACTATGGCGCCCAGTTTGCAGTCATCTGCAAACTTTGTCAGCCATAACCCTCCTGTGTTTGCTTGTACTTCAGAAAAGTAGATGCCGAACAAGAGTGGACCCAGGACTGAGCCCTGTGGGACACCACTTGTGACAGGCTTTGAGTCTGAAATGGCACCAGCAACTCTGACCCTGTGGGTTCTGTCACTTAGCCAGTTTGCAACCCATCTTGTGATGTATGGGTTTACATTCAAGCTGATGAGTTTTTCGATGATACCTGAGTGGGGTATTGTGTCGAAGGCCTTTGCCAGGTCAAGGTAGGCTGTATGGACTGCCTTTCCCTCATCAATGGCCTTGGTGACTGTCTCAAAAAGTCAACCAAGTTTAAAAGGCATGATCTGCCTTTGACAAAGCCAAACTGGGTTGGATCCAAAGTCTGCAAGTTCCCTATGTCTTTATTTATGAGTTCCATTATGATCCTCTCCATGGCTTTGCAGATAAGGCTTGTCAAGCTAATGGGACGGTAATTTCCAGGGTCGGTGCAGGCACCGCCTTGTGAAGTGGGACCACAGTCGCCGGCGCCACTCCTTGGGTACGTATCCTGAGGTGAGGCTAAGATTAAACAGCTGTCCTAACTGCGGGTTTAATTCCTCATTGAGTTCGTGGAGCACACAGCCGGGGACACCATCCGGTCCCATGGATGCTGTGTTTTTGCTTTGGAGAGAGCAGTTCTCACCTGGGCATTGGAGATGTTTGGGGGCTACAATCCTCTGGTATAGATATCTCTCCTTTGGGGAGAAGTTTGCACTGAACCTGTCAGCCAGTATGTTGGCAATGTGTGTAGGTTCAGTAATCTTCACATCATTTTGAACTAATTCTGAGCATATCTGGGAGTTTCCTCCTAGGTTTCTAACATAGCTAAAGAAGGCCTTATGATTGTCTTTTGAGTCCTTAGCGATTTTTCTCTCAAAATTTGCCTTGGATGATTTTATGAGAGCTGTTAGTTTTTTACTTATAATGATCAAAGGTGTCTTACCTTTCAAGGATTTTGCTCTATCTTGTAGTAGCTCCCTCCTTTTGTTGTAGAGCTTGTTTATGGCTGGGGTCCACCAGACTGGACGCTTGCCTTTGGTACAAAGAGTCTTAGTTTTGTTTGGGATTGCCTGATCCATGCAGTCCTGTAGGTGCTGGTAGAAGGCATTTGTAAGTGATTCAGTGGTTTGAGTAATGTTTACCACTGGCTCAGGGGCCATAAAGGAGACCACACTAGTTTTTAGAAGTGTGAAGTCGGCTTTTGAGAAGTTTTTCACTGTGGTCTTCTTATTTCAGGTGAGGCGGGATGAGGACCTCCAGCGAGATTAGTTTATGATCTGATCTCACCAGTGAGGGGTATACTTCCGGTGTTGAACATTGTGATCCCATGTTCATGATGATGAGATCAAGTATGTTTTCTCCTCTTGTGGGGATGGTGACTAGTTGTTCCATGGCATTTGAGTTTATGAACTCCAGGAACCTTTGGGCTAGAGTGTTTGGGCTTGAGTAGTGTTCCCAGTCTATATTAGGGTAGTTGAAGTCACCTAGTATGATGGTGTTTGGAGATACATTTATCCCCTCCATTGTTTTCAGGAAGGCCATGTGAGGTTCCTGAGTTTGAGAGGGTGGCCTGTAACATGCTACAAATTGCAGAGCAGTCTTGCCTATGGTTAATTGCACCTGGATGGTCTCCGATGCATCATGCGTTGCCACCAACCTTGAGGTGTGGGTGTCCTTTATGAATATGGACACCCCCCCCTCCTTTCTTGGTGTTGTCTGGATTTTGGGGCCGGAATGCATGATATGAGGTGAAACCTGATGGTGCTGGGGTGCTCTCAGGAGCCTTGAACCAGGTTTCTGTCACAGCACAGACATCGATGTTCTCCATACTGAGAAGGGCCTCGAGTGCGTGCATATTGAGATTGAGACTTCTGGCATTGAGCAGCATTACCCTTAGTTTTTTTTACTTTTTTGTGTTCTAGGGTGGTAGGTTTAGAATTTGAGCCTTGCCTAAAAAGGCACTATGGGGTGGCAAGAGCCTTTGCCAATATCCGAAGCCTAGGGGTGACAGGTGCAAGCCGTCCCTTGGAAGCAGCGTGGCTTGTCCAGCATGTCATCCCAGGCAGACAGACATTGATCCCCTTTGAATGACACCAGAATTTAAGCCAATTATTAAAGCTGATCATCTTATCACTGTATTGTGGCATCATTCTAGGTGAAGGTAGGATACTGCTCAAGGTCAGGGTCATACCTGCCTGGGCTACATAATCAGAGAGCTCCTCAATGTCTCTTTTCATGTAGTCCAAGGAGGTATGTCTCAGGTCGTTGACACCAGCGTGGACAATGACTGAGTCGTACTTGTACCTGCTGTTGAGAGACCTGAGTGCTTGTGTTATGTGGCGGATTCTAGCGCCCGACCGGCAGCTTACTGTGACCTTCTCCTTACTCAGTCTGGTGAGCGGGACGTCAGTGTGTCTGACTATGGAGTCACCTATGACAAGTATGTTTGGTGCTGTATTTGGCCTTAAGGGCAGTGACTGCTTTGCACACTGATTTTGTTGTTTATGTGTTGTTTGTGTGGTGTATTGAGTTTGCAGTTGCTTGGGTGTCTGCTTTGGAGGCCTCTGCTGTTTAGGTAAATTTTACTCAGAGCCTCGAGTATGTCTTAGTGTGTTTATGTGTTTGATTCAGTGGTGTGGTTGAGTTATGTGAGACTGGTATTGTGGTGTGTGTAGTTGCCTTCTCCTCCTGCCTGGTCTTGCCAGTCCTAAGTTGAGAGAGCTCAGCCTCCAGTCTGGCTAAATAGCTGCATCTCTCACAAGTGTTAGTGTTACGTGGGAGGAGGAGAGGGTTGTCCGTGTACATGAGGCAATTGTAACATTGTCTCAGAATTCCCAGATTCACCAACTGGGCAGGAGAGGGCGCCAGCATCTGACCCTTCGACATGCTAGAAAGAATTATGAGTTGGTATGAGACAGAAAAGTAGTGGGCTTAGCAGGGAAGTGGGCACTCCTGGGGGTTTTGCTAGTGAGAGATTTGTATAATATAGGAGTGCTTGACCTGCAAAGAGAATGCTTATAAGACAAGGGATATGCTTATAAGACAAGTGCTGAGCTTTTTGAGAAGAAAAAGCTATTTGGAACAAGTGCTGCACTTTTTAGTGTAGGTGTAAACTGTTTAGGTTCTTAACAGAGCAGTTCTAAGGGAAAAATTGAAGAACAGACTTTCTGGAGCCAGAAAGAGTTTAACCTTGTTTAACCGGCGCTGTCCGATGCTGCTCTAGTGGCAACTCCGTGCTAAATCGCGCGGCTGGAAAGAAGCAGGAATAGACCCAAAAGGGAAAATAAAACTATTGTTTCAAGTCAGTAACCACCTCTACGGGGGGCAGGGAAGCTGCTCAATGTTAGTCACTGCCACTGATCAACAGAGAGACCCTCCTTCAGCCCAAGCAAATATGGCCTCACAGAAACTTTCAAACAGTTCAGGAACAGCAAGCCTGTAACTGAACTTTTTTAACTCTCAGAAAAGTGAGAAAAAAGCAAGATTTTTTTTTTTTTTGTCAATGGTTAACTGCACCTGGAGTGTCTCTTGTGTGTAATACTGTTTGACCAGCCTGGAGGTGTGTGTGTCTTTAATATATACTGAAACTCCACCTCCGTTGGCTTTGCTGCCCACATTTTGGGGTCTAAACGTATGATAGGATGTGTAATCAGGTAAAGCTGGGGTGCTCTCTGCAGCTTTGAACCAGGTTTCTGTGACTGCACAAATGTCAGCATATTCCAGGTTTAATGTTTAGACTCCTAGCATTTAGCAGCCTGACATTTAATTTGTGTTTTGTTGACATTTTTATGTTGGTAGTCTCAACCTCATGACTTTTCCTAAAAAAGGCATTATGGAGAAGGCAAGGGCCTTTGCCAGAAGCCTGAAGCCCAAGTGAGACAGATGCAGGCCATCTCTAGCAAAGCATTGTAGTCTGTAGATCATATATTCCTAGTCTGTTAGACACTGGATCTCCCTGGAATGACATCAGAGACTAAGCCAATTGTTAAAGTCAATAATTTTCTGTTTGTATTGAGGCATCATTCTGGGTGACGGTAGAATGATGCTTAAGGCTAGGGTATACCTGCCTGAAACACATATTCAGCAGGCTCAATCATGTCTCTCTTCATGTAGTCCAGGGAGGTACATGTCAATTTGTTCACACCAACATGGTCTATGACAAAGTCATAACAATTCCTATTGTTGAGATACCTCAGTGCATGTGTGATTTGGCAGATTATGGCACCTGAAAAACTACTAATTGTGACTTCCTCCTTATCCAGCCTGGTGAGAGGCATATCTGTATGTCTCACAATGGAGTCTCCTATGACTAATATGTTGAGTTTATGGTTAGGCCTTAGTGGTTCCAAGACACTGGTGTGTGAAATATGCATGGTATATGGTGTTGGGCATTGTGGAGTTCGCATGTGTTTTTGCCTCTGAGGTCTCCTTTTTTCTGAGTTTGTTTTTGTTGAGAACCTCTGCATATGTGGGTGGGTGTTGTGTAGTTGTGGGTGGTGTTTGAGGTGTAGTGATTGTGTTGACAACCTTCTCAGTGCCAGATATACTGGCTTGTGAGGGAGAGAGCATAAACTCTAGCTTCTTTATGTAATTGCATCTCTCACAAATTGTGTTCCTAGGTTGTAGTAGTAGTAGTTAATTGTCCGTGTACATGAGGCAGTTGCTACATTATCTCAGGATGCCCATATCAACCAGGCTGGCAGGAGAAAAAGTAAGAAATTGTCCATCCATGTTTGTCAGAATATGAGGGGAAGAGGCCGGGGAGAGCTAAGGGTTAGGCCTAAAGCCCAAGTGCTTAAACCAAAACTAAGAGGGTTAGAATAGCACTTAATATTTAAACAGGCTAAAAACAAGAAGTAATAAATGTAGCAGAGAAGATGTAATTGAACACTTTAGAGAACAAGTAGCACAAAAATCAAGATGAAGTAAAAGAATAGGAGGAGGAAACACAAATATTGTAAAAGCAGTAGAAAAAAATTGTTTTCAATAAGTGGTCCATTTCATAATGGTCTTCAAGTCTGGCTTATAGCTGCAACATTTATGTTTATTTTACTTTGTGTTTCTTACCTGGGTTGGTGGACCTCCCTGGATCATTTTCACCTGTGACTTGAATACCTTAGCACAAACATGAAATCACTGAAGCACAAAGTAAAGTACATTTACAAGCTGTGGACATTATTGCTAACCTTGTGATGATCCTCATACACATCATAGTTTGGCAAAGATTGCCATCTTATGTATGTTACGATTTTTACATCTGTTATATGCAATGGTTTATTATACCATGACCCCCCCAAAACGTGCATGCTGATTGGCCAGCGTGCCCGTTGTAAATCGAGTTATACTAATGGAAAAAGGTCCGGTCGCCCGGACATTTTTCCATTAGTATAACTCGTTTTTTTCACTGTCTCGCTATGTTAAATGGGTTTAACATAGCGAGACAGCTTTAAAATAAGCAACGGAGATGTCCGTTGCTTATTTTAAAGCTGTCTCCCTATGTTAAACCCATTTAACATAGCGAGGCAGTGTTTTAAAAAAAAGCAACGGAGAAAGCAAGATCTCCATTGCTTTTAGTGTCTCGCTATGTTAAATGAGTTTAACATAGCGAGACAGTTTAAAATAAGCAACGGACATCTCCGCTGCTTATTTTAAAACTGTCTCGCTATGTTAAACTCATTTAACATAGCGAGACATAAAGCAACGGAGATCTTGCTTTCTCCGCTGCTTTTGCCAACTGTGATGTACTGCGCAGGCGCCGCAGTACATCAGAACTGCCGGATGCCAGACATCTGCGGAAGGGCAGTAAACAGGCATTATACTATGCCATTATTTAAGAAAAGTAATAGTTTCTTTTCTTAAATAATGTCATAATAGCAATAACTCACTTCTGGGTGTGGGTAATGCTATTACACGGTTGGCTTTGTTGGTCCTCGGGCTTCGCCCTCGGGACCAAACCACGCCAACCGTGGGTAAATTTAGCATTACCCACACTCAGGCGTGGGTTATTGCTATAATAGACCAGGTCTCTAAGAGACAAAATATAAAAGAAATAACATCAGTAATAATTAGAGAGAAAGATTATATGAGAACTGCTGGAGGAAAGAAAGAGAAAGCAAACAGAAGTCAGTGAAGAGAAAAGATAGACAGGCAAGGTAGCAGGAGAACAAGCATGTAGAAAGCTTTATTTACATATTCACAGTTCTGTAACCCATTTGCAGTACATTTTAACATCACAGTTACACAGTGATATCAGAAAAAAAGATAAAGGTGTTATTTCCAGACCAAATTGTAAAAGTGCTTAGGGTGTGCTTAAAGGTTTATTTTACATCCCTAACCACTCTTATAGGTTCATAGGTTCATAGGTTCATACTAGGCTATCTGCCCGAGGGCATTTACAAGCCTAGCCCATAGTTTTGTGGCTTACGCCACCCCTTTAGTATGGGGAACTATACCCATTATTTTGCTGTGCCTCTGTCGAGCAGTGACACTGAGGTAATCCCTGGGGTATATCTGCGATCTCCCATCCATTGGTCAAGATTTCTCTTGAACAAGGCCAGCGAGGTGCTCTGCCTCACATATACCGGGATTTTGTTCCACAGCATAGGGAGTCTTTGGGTGATGAATCTATCCCTCCAGCACGTCCTATTAATAGCCGTGTCGAGGTTTAAGTCTCCCGCCTTGTGGCTCTGACGGATCTAGATTTTTGAGGTGAAGCATATTCATCAAATCTGGGTTTGACATGGCCTTGTATGTTAGGCAAAGGTCACCTCTAAGCAAGCGTGCGACTGAATAGAGCTGGAGTTCTTTCAGTCGGGCAGCATAGGACAGATGTTTGAGACCCTTTATCCTTTTGGTAAGGAACTTTTGTGGCCTCTCCAGCTGCTGCAAGTGTCGGGTCAGATACATTCGAATGGGGCATTGTACTCAATCATTGGTCTGATGAGTGATGAGTATAGGGAGACTATGACCTCCCTTGATCTAGATGAGAATCCCTTCATGATAAGGTGGGCAATGTAGAAGGTCTTCCTAACTACTTTAGCTACATGGGTGTCGAATGACAGACTACTATCAACCTGGGTCCCCAGGTCCCTGATAACTTCTTCTGTGCTCAGTGGATTGCCACCTATTTGGTAGCTAGGGGTAACCTTGTTTTTCCCAAAGGGTATGACTATGCATTTTTTGGCATTTAACTTTAGGCCATGGATCTGGCACCAGTTATCCGTTTCTGTGAGACCCTTCTGAAGGATATCTGTGTCAGATGTGTTTCTAATGGCCCAGTTTGCAGTCATCTGCAAACTTTGTCAGCCATAACCCTCCTGTGTTAGCTTGTACTTCGGAAAAGTAGATGCCAAACAAGAGTGGGCCCAGGACTGAGCCCTGTGGTACACCACTTGTGACAGGCTTTGAGTCTGACATGGCACCAGCAACTCTGACCCTGTGGTTTCTGTCACTCAGCCAGTTTGCAACCCATCTTGTGATGTATGGGTTAACATTTAAGCTGATGAGTTTTTCAATGATACCCGAGTGGGGTATTGTATCGAAGGCCTTCGCCAGATCGAGGTAGGCTGTATGGACTGCCTTTCCCTCATCAATGGCTTTGGTGACTGTTTCGAAAAAGTCAACCAAGTTTAGAAGGCATGATCTGCCTTTGACAAAGCCAAACTGGGATGGATCCAAAGTCTGCAAGTTCCCTATGTCTTTATTTATGAGGTCCATTATGATCCTCTCCATGGCTTTGCAGATAAGGCTTGTCAAGCTAATGGGTCGGTAATTTCCAGGGTCGGTGGAGGCACCGCCTTTGTGAAGTGGGACCACAGTTGCAGTGCGCCACTCCTTGGGTACATATCCAGAGGTAAGACTATGATTAAACAGCTGTCCTAGCTGTGGGTTTAATTCCTCATTGAGTTCGTGGAGCACACAGCCGGGGACACCATCAGGTCCCATGGATGCTGTGTTTTTTGCTTTGGAGAGAGCAGTTCTCACTTGGGCGTTGGAGATGTTTGGGGGGCCGCACTCGCTTGGTATAGATGTCTCTTCTTTGGGGGGGGGAGTTTGCACTGAACCTGTCAGCCAGTATGTTGGCAATGTCTGTAGGATCAGTAATCTTCACATCATTTTGAACTAGTTCTGAACATATCTGGGAGTTTCCTCCCAGGTTTCTAACATAGCTAAAGAAGGCCTTATGATTGTCTTTTGAGTCTTTAGTTATTTTTCTCTCAAAATTTGCTTTGGATGATTTTATGAGAGCTCTTAGTTTTTTACTTATAGTGATCAAGGGTGTCTTACCTTTTAAGGATTTTGCTCTATCTTGTAGTAGCTTTCTCCTTTTGTTCTAGAGTTTGTTTATGGCTGGGGTCCACCAGACTGGACGCTTGCCTTTGGTACAAAGAGTCTTTGTTTTGCTTGGGATTGCCTTATCCATGCAGTCCTGCAGGTGCTGGTAGAAGGCATTTGTAAGTGATTCAGCGGCTTGAGTACTGTTTTCCGCCAGCTCGGGGGCCTTAAAGGAGACCACACTAGTCTTTAGAAGTGTGAAGTCTGCTTTCGAGAAGTTCTTTACTGTGGTCTTTTTTTATTTCAGGTGGGGGTGGGATGAGGACCTCCAGCGAGATTAGTTTGTGATCTGATCTCACCAGTGAGGGGTATACTTCCGGTGTTGAACATTGTGCTCCCATGTTCGTGATGATGAGATCAAGTATGTTTTCTCCTCTTGTGGGGATGGTGACTAGTTGTTCCATGGCATTTGAGTTAATGAATTCCAGGAACTTTTGGGCTAGCGTGTTTGGGCGAGAGTAGTTTTCCCAGTCTATATTAGGGTAATTGAAGTCACCTAGTATGATGGTGTTTGGTGATACATTTATCCCTCTAGTGTTTTCAGGAAGGCCATGTGAGGTTCCTGAGTTTGTGAGGGTGGCCTGTAACATGCTACAATTTGCAGAGCAGTCTTGCCTATGGTTAATTGCACCTGGATGGTCTCCGATGCATCGTGCGTTGCCACCAGTCTTGAGGTGGGTGTCCTTGATGAATATGGATACCACTCCTTTCTTGGTATTGTCCGGATTTTGGGGCCGGAACGCATGATATGAGGTAAAACCTGATAGTGCTGGGGTGCTCTCAGGAGCCTTGAACCAGGTTTCTGTCACAGCACAGACATCGATGTTCTCCATACTGAGAAGGGCCTCGAGTGCGTGCATTTTGAGATTTAGACTTCTGGCATTGAGCAGCATTACCCTTAGTTTTTTTCCTTTTTTGTGTTCTAGGGTAGTAGGTTTAGAATTTGAGCCTTGCCTAAAAAAGGCACTATGGGGGTGGCAAGAGCCTTTGCCAATATCCGGAATCCCAGGGGTGACAGGTGCAAGCCGTCCCTTGCGAAGCAGCGTGGCTTGTCCAGCATGTCATCCCAGGCAGACAGACATTGGATCCCCTTTGAATGACACCAGAGTTTAAGCCAATTGTTAAAGCTGATCATCTTATCTCTGTATTGTGGCATCATTCTATAATCATGTCTTGTGCATGACACTGTGTTGGTCATTAAAGAACAGTGCCAGAAGGTAACATAGCCTATAAATGTTGTTAGAACATCCCTCTACCATACTTCAAAATAAAAAGGGTGTCAGAATGAAGAGTCTAATAGCTTTTAAGAAGTTGTTTTTCCTTCTGTATATAAGGTACTTAATTTCCGTCTGCTGTATGTCTCAGTTGTTCCTGATTCTGTGTCATATTGTTGCTCTTATCCTCATAATATATTTGCACTTTAGGTAAGTCACAAAGGATTATTGTCAGGCAACAATAATAAGGGTCTATATCACTTCATTGAATATTCACATTGTTGAACCACTATTAATCAAACCCACTTTGTCAAAACCTCACTTTATTGAACTGCGGTTTAATCAAAGTTTTTCATTTGGAAAAAACAATGGCTGTCCAACCTACCACTCATGACAAAATACTAAAAATTTAAACACACCCAAGTAGGGGGCTTTGGCCCCCACTCCCCCCAAACTGGAGGGGGGCTGTGCACCCACATCCCTCCAACTAAATATACCAACTCCTACATCACACTACAGTGGGGAAAAGGGCAAATTCCTGATGATGGCCAACCATTGTATTTCCCTATGAATATTAAATACTTTCCCTGATTTTGATCCTTTATATCCCCCATAATTTTAACATTTGTCTAGAGTATAAATGTAATCCTAACCACATTAATAACTGCTTGTATTTTATTTTATCGTTGCTCAGATTGCCTGTAGCAAGTCATGTTTCTCATTGGTTTGAATGTTGGTCCAAAAAAAGACAGACTTCCTGTAGTACAACCAGCAGACCAGAAACCGATGTGCTTCAGTTTTAAGCATTTCTTACTACTAATTTGATTTCACTCCAGGAAGTGGCAGTGTGACAGCAGCTACAGAACAGAGTATCCTATACCTTGGCAGGTTTCATATGAAACATGAAGCAGCAGGTGGGTAGGAGGTAATAGAGTATGCCTGTTAGTGTTTTTGTAGTAATGGAGAGGAAGAGCTCCACAAACATCAGTCTTGGGTCTACTGCTTTTTTGTGGGACAAACATTTGCTGTCACAGAGTCGGCAAATAAGTAAGTTCCCTAAGAATTTGGAAGGTACTATGCTGAGTCACTGTACCATAAATTAGGTTGGTAAAGCAACACCGTCCCCCCAACCTTTACAATCAGGATTTTGGCATGAAATCCTAAAGGAAAAGCAACCTTTTCTGAAACATCCCTGAATGACTCATTTGCTACATCTCATTGGGTTTGTCCATTTCAGGAAATATACATTTGATCATCTTTTGCAGAGCATTTTTAATAAATCCGTTTCACATTTAATGGCAAGAGTACTGAACACTGAATATATTCCTTGATTCGGAAATAAATAATTGAAGATGACAGGGAAAGCCTCTAAAGGGCTACAAATGAATCATTTGTGTTTGTGTGTTGGGGTAAGTATATGAAAATACACCATGTTGCAGTTTGGGTGCAATAACCTCAAGAAGAAATATTACTAGATTCATACTGTGAAACAAATATAATGTAAAGGATTTGATGTACTAGACAAGGCAAAAATGAATATAATTTAGAGCATTATGATAGGGGAGTGGCTAAAACTTGGAATGACCTTTAATATGAAACCAGTTGTGTATTACAGGAGAAAGCAAAGATCCAAAATCTCATCAATCTATATTCCAAATTTTTAAAAAACTGTTTGACAAAACATTAAAATATCTTATAAAACCCATTTTTATTTAGAAAATCCATCTAATTCACCATGCAGATGAGAGATGTTCTTGTCATTTTTTTAACTCAGTTAATTACTGCTCACAACTCCAAATTCACTGATTCTCTGGTTAAGTAAGATTTCCAGTGGTACATCATTGCATATTTTGTTGTTTTCACTTTTGTTTAGTGAAAAAAAAACTGTGCATTATTTGTCTGTGGACATAGCACTCCTGAAATCTTGCCTGAAGTACTGCATACAGTTACCTTTTCTTTTTTCTTTGGCTTACCAGCTGCATGGACTGAATGAAGGATCCTATTCAGCAGTGTATTACACTTGACTTTTTGAAGGCCACTCAAGATAGAAATGTTAATTTTAAGGAAAGGATGCAGGAGAGTAACTAACATAATTACGGGAGTACCAGTAACCATGTATGAGTGAAGATCAGAGACAATTCATTATGTATACACACAAGTAAAAAATGAGAGCGGGAGGTAGTCTAGACTCACAAACAAGTTATAAGTGTGAGCATCTAGTATAGGATATACTGTAATAGGGAGCCTGACTTAAATGCAGAGAATGATGTATCAATGGCTATGACCCAGAAAACCTATGTTTTCCTAATGACTCAGGTAATGCCAAGAAGAATAGGTTTGAGTAGTCTAATGCCACTCCACCCATCCTGGATGGAGGGTAGTGGTTCAACATACTACAGTGCAGGACACCTAAGCTACACACGTGATAGGATTGAAGTGTTGCTTGCAGGAATTTCATGCCCTCAGAAGAATGGTTGGTATATACTGCCATCTGCTAGCATGCATGTAGCTATCCAGTGAAAGTGCCATGGCCATATTACAACAATAATCCTGATGACACTGGATGAGTCTACTATAACCACAGATATCCCCACTGTGGAAAGATATGTTTTTGCTGATACTTGGCAGGGCATGGAGGAGAAAATAAAGTAAACAAAGTGGTTGGAGGATTAAGCTAAGAAACTAAAATGCAGTAGTTGGAAAGGAAGTCATTGTTGTCAATCTAATGTAGTGCATTTCATCTCAGAAGAAAGTAATATTGCAAGGAAAACGTTGTAGAAAAGTCTATATAAGGTTTGAGGATGCTCTATTTCTACTTTCAAAAGATAGATGGAATATATGATCTACTGGGTTTAAATGAAGGAGTGGGAGAGAGCACTACTGAAAGTTAATTGTATTGGATGAACACAAAGGACTGCTGGATCCATCTTCAGTCAGACAATCTACTCTTATTAAGAACAACAACTGGTAAAACAGACTTTCTGAATTAATAAAGCTTTAAGTGCAGACAAACAACATCTTTTTACAGTAAAATTTCTTAGGACATTACTGTAGCTATTGTTCAAATCACACGTGAAGTGGTTGCAGGATGTTACTTGCCAGAAAATAGTGTTTCTACTACTGTGCATTTGATTGTGTTACTAAGCTTTACTATTTAGCAGAAACTAAATTCAGCAGTAGAAAATCCCAAACAAGATAGATATCTACAAAATGCTTTTATCATCCAATAATACAGCAGCATTTAAAAATAGCATCGTAATGCCAGAAAATGGCAGTGACATTCCCTGGGATTCAGAAAATTCCTTTCTGCCCATATTAATTGTCAGTTTGGGTTGATCAATTTGATCAGTAGAAAGAAATGTTGACTCAGAAGCATGGTATAAACCTCATTTAGCAACTATTACTATCAGATCATTACATTGTCTCTGGATCAACACAGCACTGTTAGACTTACCTCTCATCCTCCCTACCAGTCCATGCTTCTCATTGGCAAGGGCACTCCTATCACATGCAAACATACACTCACACATATGAATATCTACTTGTTCTCAAACAAGCCCCCCCCAATTCTCTTTTTCAGGCAAACATTCAACAATACACCTCCATCCATACTTGAAAACATATGTGCGTGCGCACACACACACACACACACACACACACACACACACACACACACACACACACACACACACACACACACACACACGTTTCAGCATCCCCTAAGTAAGCCCTGTAATGCGACTGCCTAGGAACATGCACACACACGTGTGCACATTCATTCATTCACCATCAATCATATCCTTATACAGACACACACACACACACACACACACAAACATTACTGTCCCCCCATTTCACCACCACAGTTCTGCTATACGTGACTGTACCTTGTATTTTCCTCTAGGACTGAATGGGTGAAGATATTCTGCTTTTTCCTTTTACACTGACATTTTTCTCAACAGGATATCTCTAAATGAACTCGTTAAGCAAATTGGGAGCCACGAACATTCCTGGTGGAGAGCACATGGTTAATTAGCATTATCCATACACTCAGACTGCTGCATTAGCACGGATATTAATAAGACTATTCTTTATGTGCAGATCCCCTTGAGTTGAAAATCTGAGTTGTTGAGCACTATTTAAATCAGAATGGCATACTTTTATATAGAAGCCTTCAGAAATGAGGCCCCTCGTAAGCTTTCCTAAATTTCTCTCATTGTCTCTATTGTAATTTTATGCACATTCTGTCTTCAGCATATCATTTAAAAATCTTTAACCGGAAAATATTCTAGGCAAGCTAACTCATAAGATGGAAAGTATTATTTCTCAAGTTGATTTTCATTACATTATTCATAACCACTTTTTTCTATTTATGACAACAGAGAATGGCTGTACATATTGCATTAATACACTAATTAGAATATTGCGATGGTTTTGGAAAGCGACTTATTTTTTACAATAGCATTTAATAATTTTTTAGTGCACATAATGCAAAGCTTAGCTTCTTATTTTAATGCAGATGTTGATTAGGAAATTCCATTGCCCACTTCTACAGTTGACTCCTACCTTAATTTATATTGATTTTGGAATAGTAGACTGACCTTCACTGCAACATTAGTGGCAGTCACTAATGCATCTACCATATATTCTATTAAGCCTCTTCCTTTTATTTTACCATGTGCAGGTAAGAATTGTTATTACATATGCTGTCTATACTGTGGCTTTAGTATTGTTCCTCTGTTAAAATCTGTCCTTTAAAAGATTTATTACATTTTTAATATGACATTATATCACATATGACTATGACATATTCATGGAAGTTTTAGAAGAATATGGAGATTTTGGTATGGTCCTTGCTATGATCATGTACATAGTATGTATGGAACAACAATAACAGCCTTTGTATTACCTGCATGCACCTAGAAAGTGTTAATTAAAGCTGTAACATTCCAAACTGAGAATAATAAACATTCCAGTCACTATCTAATAACAAACAGTATCATATTACATATATGCTCTGTAAAAGTACCACAACTTACCTTGACCCATTTTGATGCAATTAGTCTTGTGCTGCTGCCTCCAACCAAACTCCCCTTTATCTCAAACATCTGCCACCTCACTTCCAGACCCAACCCCGGTATTCTTGTACACTTCATTGGGGCTTCAGTCTGCATCTCTTATGGCAATGCATTCCATTAATTCACCAGGTTTTTCATGAAGATATGTTTCAATATAACCAGACTGGAGTATATTCCCTCATTATGAATAATATGTCCTTTTTCCCTGTATTCTCCATCTTAAGATGACTCTCCCACAGTTCTTTATTCACTAGTTTATGCACTTGTGTTTTATCCCACTGTCCATTGACCTCCAGGTTGAAAACATCCCAGTCTATGTGCCTGTCTTTGAAATTGTCCATTCCAGTCCCATCCTCATTCTTGTAACTTTTCTTTGTACCATCCCATCTAATTCTATTTCTTTTTCTTTATATTTTAACAAAATAGTGCACAGCAACTCTTGTGTTGGTTTGTCCATTAACTTGCAGTTTGGTAAGTTTGCCTCTGTTATCTGAAGTGACCTCTCTCTTACTGCATTCTAAGAACTTTCTTATATTTATAACTGTCCTCTCAGTCTTTGTCTGTTCATTTCTGCGGTAAATGAGGCTTCTATGTCTGATATTTTCTGAGGTTACTTTCTAGTTTTATCTTCTCTCATATAGTTTCACGCTTTTTTATCAGGCATTAATTGTTTCTTTCTGCTCTCAGCACCTGTTATGATTGACCAATCTATCTGTCTATTCTATCTGTCTGTCTGTCTGTATGGCCATGGTGCGATTCAGTACTGTAGTGCTAAATCAAAAACATAACACCTAAAATACAGAGTAAAGGACAATACTACTGAATGCTGAAAACATCAAACATAATATAGATTACAGAATGAAAGCAATTTCCATTTATGAGATTTAAACTAAAATCCTCCATAACAATATTGTCTAATTTGTTTGATTAGTGGTAGTGTCAGGATTAGCATGTATTGCTAAGGTGGGCAGGGAGGCTTCACAGGTAGGGAAACACATCCAGTTAAGTTTGTGTCAGTTTTCAGCAATTCTCTGTTCACAAAATGAAGGCATTACATTAAATTTGAAAAGGTATTGTGAGCAGTTTTAGGGTACAAAATGCACTGTGATTTTTTTTGTAATGTGTCAAGGTACCAAAATAAATGCTTTCACTAGTATTTAGGAAACTATCCTTAAAATTATACACTATATCATTGTCTTTCATATGCAGTGATCACAAACTGCCAGCATTTAGAAAAGAAGCAAAGGGAGACACCTTCTACATTCTCTCCTAATAAAGCATGAAAGGGAAATCGTTGACACAGGTAAACAGGATGTAGTACAGCCACTATACATAGGAAGAACGGGAATGTAGGGACATACTTGGCAGGAATCATGGGGAACATACGATGCCTAGCCATATACACCTTTAACCAGACACATCTTATGCACTTAACATTACTCACATCCCAAACTGAGCAGGGTTGTATATGATAACCCTGGTGTAAATTTGCATCTACTTATCCAAACATCAAGACTAGATATACAGGTAGCCAGAGTAGTACTTTTCTTTCCTACAATGGTAGCTTATTCCATAGGCTAGTAACACATTGAGTTAGGAGCCTATCATTTCAGTGAGTTTGTTTATTTGTTAATGAATATTTAGGTCCTTAGTGAAGGCGTTTGTAGAGCCAGTGCTGTTGCAAAGATATTGAAAAGTCAAGTACTGGATGTTTCATGTGTTTTAAAGCATTTCACCAGTCTTCTTATGATAATCTGTAGTCTTTTTCGTATGTGGTAATCTATGGAATGATTTAAGGCCTTTTATTTTCTTAGTTAGAGTTTTTTGGGGCCATTCCATTTGAGTGATATTATTTGATTTGTACATTCCGAAGGGGGTACTCTGTTCAACAATAGGTCTGATAAGGGAAGAGTACATTGGTAGGATAACTACTTTAGATCTTGAAGATATTTCCTTAGAACCAGTTGGGAGAGAGAGAAGGACTTTCTGTCAATGGTGGAAACATGATGATTGAATGAGAGAAGAGTTATCCACATAAGTACATAGGTGACTGTATCCATCTGAAGAGGTGTGTCATCTATAACATATGAGGGGGAGCAGGTTTTCAACCAAATGCTATTGTGCTGCATTTTTTTTTGTTTGTTTTTTTAGTTTGAGACAGTTTTTGATACACCATGAATGTGCATATTCCAGCCCTTGCTGCAGCTGTTTTGTATTGGTGGGTGAGCAGATAACAATGCCCAGTTCTCAGTAATAAGTAAACTTGCTCAACACACTTCTACAATATTAATTTGGATGGCTGTAGACTAAATGCAAAACAGGAAAGGGTCCAGAAATGGTCCCTGTTGCACCCCATTAATTTCAATTTTATATTCACAGAAGGAACCAGCAGCTTTCTTATCTTGGGATTGGATATCCAATTCGAAATCTAGTGCACAGTGTAGATATTTACATCAAGCTTGTCTAATTTTTCAGTAATACAAGTATAGAGGATTATGTTACAAGCCTTAACCAGGTCAAGATATGTACCCTGCATAGAATGCCCTCTGTCTATAATTATATGGGTTTTAAAAGGTTAGTCCTTTTGTAGGATAGTTACAGTGACTGTTCTCCTGACATCAGGAACAAATCCTGTAAATAGCTGAGGTTGAACGGTTTAAGTAGAGGCTCAGACAGTGCATACTTGGGTACTGATGAGAATTCAGTCTGGAATATTCTATGGTATCATAGAAGCATTATTTTTAATCTTTGACATGGATTCTAAATCTTGCCCCAATGTAATTCCTTGGGAATCTAAATTCTCAGAAATGGGGGTGGGGGGCAATAGTGTGAGTAGAAAAGCTAAATTAGCTCTACATTTGTCTTTGAATATATTACCTGTAACCTTAGGGTCAGATTCGGTGATATTATTATGGATGAGCTCATTGCATTGTCAGACATTGTTCCTTAACCTTCTAGCATTACTGAAGAAAAATTTATATTTTCCTTCTAAATCTACAACAATCTTAAGTTCATACTCTGCTTTACATTTTCCCATAGTGCTTTTAAATTCTTTGCAGGCATGTTTCATTGTATTCTTGAGGTAGAGAGATGAGGATTTTTTGCAACATTCATTAATTTCCTTCTTTTGTCGTGCTGTTTATTAATACAGTAGAAGAGTTTTCCTGGATTTACCATTATATTTAGGTAGATGGGTCTAGACTTTTCTATACAACTGTTCAGGTGCTGGTAGACATCAAGTTCATGTGGCATCCCTCTGAGCTGAGTCCATTTGCCATGGATAGCTGGGAATTTTGCATAGATCTTCTACAAGCTACAGTTGGTTTGCCTTGGAGAAGATCCTAAAGATGGTCTTACATGCTGGTTGGGTGGTACCACTAGGTCTGAAAGAGAAGATGACCTTTTTTGTCAGGCTTAATCAGGGATGAGGAAATGTGAGGTTGTGAGTAGATGGAGGCCAGGTTGGTAATGACAAAGTCAAGGATATTATAGGTTTGCAATTTCCTTTAGTACATTGCTATTAATGACGTTTGGGGAATGCTGAGCATAACTGTTTTCAGAGGGGCAAGAGTTTGCCAGTCTATGCTTGGATATCTGAAGTCCTCTAAAAGGACAGTATTTGATTTGATATTTAATGCCTCAGTAGTGATGACATAATTTCTGTGATCTTTGATTGACAGTGATGGGGTTCTGTAGCTAGAGATGTTCATACTGATTTGGATGTTCAGGCCAAAAATGTAGGGTTATGGCTAATTTCAAGTAAGGTAATAGTGTATCTAACAAATATAGATACTCTGCTGCAGTTACCAAAGTGTTAGAAATGATGATAGGTGTTAAACCCTGGTAGAGAGGGAGTGTTGTCAGTGCAGTGAAACCATGTCTCACTAACTATACACATGTAAATGTGTGTGAGTTGCAGCAGGGCCACAAGTTATGGTGTCTTTGTATTTCAACTACACGTAGTCAGTAGTGCTACCTTGATGCTGTCCACATTTTATTTTGAGTTTTCCATGAAGGAATGTCCAGCAGGGGGAATCTGCCTAAAATGGCTGTTCCAGTCAGAACTTGTTCCCTGTTTCCTGATATAGATATGAGACATGAAATTTAATGACAGATTAAGATGCAAGCATTGATAGAGGTCAAGCTTTTTTCCATTCCTCCTTCTCTGTTCATTAGTACCAGCCCAACAACCCAGTTTCCTACCCACACTGTGTCTGCCAGTTGGTTCCTTGTCTCCCAGGCTGTTCAGGGACTGGTTGTAGACCTTAGGCTTCTAGGGGATCAGCACCTCTTTACATCTATCCTGTGGGGGTGGTTGATATATTTCTCAGCTTTTACCTCCTTCCCTTTTGAATCTAATAGTTTTGCTTGAGATTCAGGCATGTATTGGAGATATGTGGTGTATTTACCCCACCTCTGCAGCAGCTTAGCCATGTATTCACCTTTTATCCCCTCTTATAGGCACACCTACCAGTGTGTTGTCCACAGCCTCTACTAGAGATTGACACAGGAGATGCCCATAGGTCCACTTACCCACCCCGGGATCATCACTTCCTGTGGCTTCATCAAACATGCAAGCGTCTCATTGAACCTGGGTTGTCTGGATTGTATTCAGGGCTGTATCCATCTACATCACCAGAGGAACCAGGTTTAATGGTCTTTAACACAGAGAGATCAGCACAAGACCTTTAACTGACATAAGCCTCAGTACAAGAATACACTAAGCTTGGTTGTTAAAACTAAGAGAGGAATGGAGCTTCAACTGAACCAGTAACTGCTTAAATAAATGGCCTGGTGAGGAATTTTAATTTTTGATAAGCATGAGCTGACCTGGACATTCCAGAGCAAATTGTTTGCATAATTATTAAACATTTTGCTACATGGCTAAATAAGACAAAGAATAGTATGCACCTCATGCTGTGGATGGGATCGTGCTCATTGTTAGATGTTTGTTCTTTAACTTTGTCTCATTATTACATAATGTGATAAGTTTGTGGCTGCGCTTTCATTTTTACTGCAGCAGGTCTCTGTTTTTGTTGATATTGTATTTGATGTACGGATCCAAAGTTCCACAGTATCAGCATGTACTTTCCTATGTTTTTATACCAACTCCAGATTCCCATGCATAAATTAGATTATGATGTTGATGATATGCCTTTTTCTTTTCTTTTTTTTTTTCTTTCTTTCCTGCCCTACATGTTGCTCCCATCTCTTTTTAGCACTCCCTATACACTTTTAAATACAGTGCATTGTTGTTGTTTATATACAACAGCTGGGTACTTTTATACAGGAGTAGCATGTGCACATAATTAAAAGTGGTTCAGCACTCTAATTGTCTCATTTTTCATACCTTTTGCAGGGTTTTATGTGTATCATTATTTCTAATTATAATTTGGGTTATGTTTCATCATTGCAGGCTAATGGGTATAGTTTGTCAGTAGCTCTTCTTTCACAGGGTATGTTTACAATTTTTAATAACTGCATGTGAAAACTCATTTAAATTGTTATTTGACTGTGGTCTTCCTTCTGTAAATTAATGGAGCTGAAGTTATTACTGCACTTATATCATTTTATTTTATTTCACTGTGGGATGGGGAAGTGATCACAATTTTCAGATGTCCATATTGGGAAATGGTTGGTGGGGGTGAGGGTGTAAGTAGGCAAGATGTATGACATCACCCCATTAGTATTCTACATTTAATTTGAACAAATAATTGAGTTAGTTCAAGGTGTTCTCCAGACACTATGGGATTATGTCTCGCATATTGTGCATTTTAGACCTCTTTCCAAACCATTTGTTTCACCAAAGGATGGATTACAACAAAATCATGAATAAGAAAACAAATTAAGTCTTATCCTTTTCTCGAATGGAAAAATAATAATATTTTATGTCCATGGTTTAGTTTATAAGCTACCAAAATAGTTCTAAAAACTAAAAAATTCTCAGTAGGCAAATGCTTAGTGGGCACTTTAATCCAGTCCTGGAGCTGTAGAGTGGAAAGCCAGAGCAAGAGATATAAAACAACAGCCAGGAATGGCTCTTCAAGGAGACTAAGTTGTACAGAGTTGTAATATCTGCAGAGCAGAGCATGGCTAAAATCACATGTATCTACAGCTCGGGTTCTTGTGTATTTAGTGATATTTTACTATGCTATGTGAAGTAAGAGCTGTGTAAATGTATATCTAAAAATATACTAAGAAAGTATTATAAAACATTTTACTATATTATAAAATAAAATAAACACTTTCATTAAGCCTGTACTTTAGAGTGGACACATACAAAGCATAACTTCCCAAATTTGTAAAATTTTAAGGTTGTCACTTTCTTTTATTTTGACAGCTGTGTGGCCATTCATGCTGGCAAGACCTGCAGATTTAATTCTGACTCAATAACCAGGGAGTTGGATCAATTACAGTGCTGTGGCTGCAGTGTTAATCGCCTTCTTGACCATATCACAACAGTATTGTTAGAGCAGCGCAAAGCTCAGCAGTTTGCGTAAGCCTTTCTCTATAATTCTTCCCAAATTGTTGCTTCAGTTTTAGCTTTGCATAACATGTTAATAACATGTTTTAAATAATTATTACTATCACATGCTTCAGTAAAGAGTAATGACAGTAACAGCACACCTTGAAAACTGGGCCAAACTGGGCACTTAAAATGGTACTTATATTCAGTAGCTTTTAAAAGCAAACAATACATAAAGTCCTAAAATATTCAATAGTAGCAAAACAAATATGGCATACAAATTCGTTACATTCATTTGTATTGTGTTATGATTGTAGATATTCATAGTGCAGTTTCATAAAATTGAAAAAAAAAATGGGCAATGCAATTTTTCTACACCCTAGTGCCGTTTAGAAAGGAATGCCACTAAATATAAAACATAATATTTCTTGAGCAGCTCTGCAAAATAAGTCAAATGTCCAGCAGACCTGTCCCTCCAGCATGTCCTATTTATATTGCTGGCAAGGCTTTGGTCCCTAGATCATGTGTCTCTGATGCTAATTGTTTTTGGAATGTTTAACAGGTCCACTAGTGTTGGATCTGAGAAAGTTTTATAGGCTAAAACATATGTTACCTCTCAGTAGCCTATAGGAAACTGAATAAAAGGACAACAACCTAGACAGTCTACATAGGACTTGTTTTTTATCCATTGAAATCTCTGTGGGTGCTGTAATTGCTGCATACCTGGTGTGGTATATATTGAAGATGGTTTTGTACTCAGTGATAGTTCTTATGAGGGCAGAGTACAACAGGACAATGACTTGTTTGGACCTCAATGCATTACCTTTACCTATCAGTTTTGCCACATGGAATAATTTCCTCACCACAGTAAAATCATGTTGGTCAAATTCCAAATCTATGCTAAATATTTTCCAAGTCTCTAACTGTGGGGTTTGCACCTAGAGGTATATTATCATTGTGGTTGCTTGCAGAAAGGTACTATGATGCACTTCTTGCAATGAGTTTTATATCATGATCACAACACCAGTTTTCACTTTGTTTCAGGCCCTCTTGAAGGATGTTATTATATTGGGGGAATAGACAGCTGTTTCCAATTTGCAATATTCTGCAAAATTAATCAGTTAGAGACCTTTGACATTAGCTTTTACCTCAGAGAAGTGGATGGCAAACAACAGTGGGGCACAGCACTAACCCCTGGGAGACCCCACTAGTAACTGGCCTTTTTCTGGAGACAGAATCCATCCACCATTCTAACTTATTGGGTCCTGTCAGTGAGCCAACTGGTAATTCATCAAGTAATGTATGTGTTAAATACCTAATTTAATGAGCTCACTATTAATTCCTGTGTGGGGTATTGTGTGAAGTGCCTTGGACAGGCTGAACTAGGCCGTATGTACTAGTGTGCCCTCATCCATCACTTAATTAACCTTCTCAAAGAAGCCAGCTAGGTTTAACAGGCAAATCCTGCCCTTGACAAACCCAATCTGACTAGGGTCCACTGTTTTTAGATTAACCATGTCATCAGTTATGACATCCGTTATTATCTTCTCCATAGCCTTGCAAAGCAGGCTTGTCGGGCTAATGGGTCTGCAGTTTCCCACATCAATGGATACGCCACTCTTGTGCAGAACTATAACCATTTCAGTCTTCCATTCTTTACATATGCCCATTTGAAGGCAGTAGTTAAATACAGATTCTAGTGGAACTAATAGTTCATGACTCATGCTATTAAGGAGGCATCCTTGGATATTATCAGGATCCACTGATGCAGTTTTATTGAATTTGGAAAGCACCATGAGTACCTACTCTGTCTAGTCATGGCTGAGGGCAAAAGTGATGTCTGAACTTCCTGAGGAATATCCATGGGTGAGAGGGAGTAAAGTCTGAGCCATATTTTGCAGCCAGGAGATTGGCTATGTCTCCAGATTTCATATGGGTGGCACAATTTACAATTAATTCTGTACATTGCTGTATATTGTCTTTGAAGTATTGACTATAGCTAAGGAAAGCCTTGCTGCTGTTTTTGACATTGAGGCTGATTTTACCTATTTGGCTTTTGTTGACTGAACTTCTTGTTTAGTATGATGTGGGAGCTTTAACCTCTGCCTCTATTAGTTTTTGCTGTGTGTATTTTCCTTTTGTTGCATTGTATATTAATGTTGGAATTCAACCGGAGGGCATGTTTTTTGCATCGGCCTTGTGCTTTTTTGTGGTTAATTACAGCAGTTTTTATACAGCTGTTTATATGGCTATACAGGGTTTCTGTGAATGATTCTCCATAGGCATCAGTATTCTCAAGGCTGGAGGGGTTTGAAATTTATTTAGAGTACCACTTAGTACTAGGAAGTTGGCCTGAAGTAATTCATCATTGTTCTAATTTCCAGGTGTCCCCTGTTTTATATTTACCTTAAAGGAGAAAGCTTTATGGTCTGATTTAATTAGTGAGGATATTACATGGGGGATGCAGCATTCTGCCATGTTCATGAACGCTATGTCAAGAATGTCTGACCCCCTAATCGGCATACTAGCTGGTCTGGAATTTGATGTTTACAAAGACCAGGAGTCTATGGGATTGCATATTGAGGGTCATGTATTATTCACAGTTTATACTGACATAATTGAAGTCACCCAAGAACCTGCAATTGGGTTGGATGGGGACTGTATCAAGTGCTTTTAAGTAAGTGTTGTGGTTTTACAGGGTCATTTAGGGGGACCTATAGCTTGCAAGAATATGTTGCAGGACCTACTTTATGGTGATATGTATGTGAAGAAGCTCATGCCCATCATGCTGATGGACCAGCCTTGAGGTGTGTTTATTTTTAATGTATACAGAGACACAAGCACCTTCTGCCCCTTCGTGTGCAGTAGCTGGTCTAAATGTGTGAAAGGCATTGTAGCGTTGCACTACCTGACTACTCTCCATGGCTTTAAACCATGTCTGAGTGACTGCGCAGATATCTACATTTTCAAAGGTGATGAGAGTCTGCAGAGATTGAAGTTTATTATTTAGGCTACTGGCATTGAGCAATAACACCTTCAGGTTATCTTGTTTTTTTTTTTCAGTTATGTTGGAATATTTATCTGGTTGGCAATGCATAAAAAAGGCATTATGTTGGTGAAAAAGCTTTTATCTAATATTTGAAATCCCAGTGTGGACAAGTGAAAACATCCCTGGCAAAGCAGTATTGTCTGTTGATCATGTCCTCCAAGGATGAAAAATAGTTTATCTCCTTTGAATGAGATGGGTGATGAATAGTGAGTTGCATGAATTTCAGTTGGTTGATGCATTGTTCTTCTGACAATGACTGTATCTTTCTGGCCATGTGAAATTATGTTGCCAGTAGATTACATTCCATATATTATCTGACCATAGTCTGATATCCTTAGAAGTAGAATAACCAAGGGTGGTTCATGCTGTAGGACTGCACCCCCCCAGCTGTGGAAAGAAAATAAAACAAAATAAAAAAATCGCAAAAAAATATTTTTTTTGAGTCCCGGACAGCCGCACATACGTGATTGCACAGATTGGGGAACTCCAGACTGCTTTGTCAGCAGTCCAGATAGGAGGAAAGGCCATCTCTGCCCTGCAGCCCAGAAATCTATGCAGTGATGACTGCACAGAATGGAAGATGTCCGGACTGCAATGTTCGCAGGCTGGAGCCTGCTCTCGAGGGGAAACCTTTCCCAGGAAGACATTGGAGCCTGCTCTCACAGGAAAATTGTTACTGGAGATGGACACGAAACCGTGTGTGTGTGTGTGTGTGTGTGTGTGTGTGTGTGTGTGTGTGTGTGTGTGTGTGTGTGTGTGTGTGTGTGTGTCTAAAATCCCCCAAGCGCTATATAGTGGTGGGTAGAGAACAGGCTTGAAACCTGTACCTTTGGCCCAGGTGGCAAGAGCCTGAATTCCCTACCCACCACCATTTGTAAAATATTTGCAGATTTCTCCCTCATACTTGTTCTGTTCCTCATAAAATCTATGGTTTCTGTATTTTTGTGTCCTCACAAAGTCAGCAGTACAGTGCTGCAATGGTAGCATTGCTGCCTGACAGCTACAGGTTCTCTGGTTTGATTCTTGGCTGGGGTGCCTTCTGTGTGGAGTCTGCATGTCCTCTCTGTGTTTGCATGGGTTTCCTCTGGGTTCTGTTTCTCATAAAATCTGTGGTTTCTGTATTTTTGTGTCCTTACAAAATCAGCAGTGTATTGGTGCAGTGTTAGCATTGTTGACTGACAGCTACAGGTTCTCTGGTTTAACTCTTGGCTGGGGGTGCCTTCTGTGTCGAGTCTGCATGTCCTCCCTGTGTTTGTGTGGGTTTCCTCTGTGGCATGCTCTGGTGTCCTCCCATCTTACAAAGACATTTGTCTGTCTGGAGTGTTTCTCCCTGGGCCTCTCCTGAAAATTGGCATTTGTTCCAAGTCAGACTTTCCTGGTTAACAAATGTTAAATAAAAATGACAAGCATTTGAATTTCAGACTTCGTATTCTTCAGAAAGTACATGGTAACACAAAAGCTTTTATTCTAGCAATTGTCTAAGTTTATAAGATGGATATTTGAAATTTGCCCCTATTTTTTGGACTGTATTCCCCCATTATTGGCTTCATCCAGGTTTTTTGTGCTAAGTTTGCGAGCTATGATAAGAACTGGATTCACTGAATATGTTTGTGGGCTGTATTCCCCCATTACTGGCTTTGTCCAAGTGTTTTTTGCTAAGAGGTTGAGAGCTATGGTGAGAACTGAATTCACTGAATATGTTTGGGGGCTGTATTCCCCATTATTGGCTTGGTGCAGGTGTTTTGTGCTAAGAGGTTGATGGCTATGGTGAGAACTGAATTCACTAAATGGTAGCCATTTAAGTTTCAGTCTTTCTCTCTTTAACAAAAGAGCTGATTTGGCATAGTGGTATGTTGCTCTGACTGTTTTGCACAGGGCCCTAGGTTCAAGACTTGGCAGTGAAATGTATGGTGGTAACACAGCATTTTATTCTAGCAAAGTTCCAACATTATACAAGCAATGTTTAAAATTTGTCCCTGGTTTTTGAGCTCCCCCCCCCAATAAATTTTGACTTTTTCCAGATTCCTTGTGCTGCAAAGTTCAGCGATACAGCTGCGTGAGTAGATTTTACAAGGAGCTGAGAGCTGCAGGGGAGCAAAAGTTTAGTGCTGCTTATGCTGAGTCTGCTTACATTGTTAATAGCACAACAGGTAGTGTACTTGCTTTTGATGCAGAATGCTGTGGAATCTACTCCCACAGTAGATAGAATCATTGCTGATACTGTACTGTTTTGCAAAGGGGGTGGATGCTGCACTCCTTTTTGGCAAAGATACCTAGTAACTATGCACCTGCTATTAGTTTGCCATCCATTCCCTATTGCAATATTACTAGCTTATCATTTTTTAGTGTAAGATAGGTAATTTATTCCTCAAGGACAACAGGCAATTTATTTGTAGCAGCAACCTCTTCAATAATTACAGATCTCTTTAATGTGGAATTATTTAGATGACTTTTACTTCTTCAGAGATTGTGCATATGTACTGATATTGGTGGACTGTAGAAGTTTGAGTAGACTTTTATGATGGAAATGTTCTGAATTGGGCAGTTTTGTCATTATTGATGCATGCATTTTGTTTCATTGTTTACTGGAAAAAATGTTCAAAACAATAAATTTAAAAGACCCTCTAAAACTGTACTGTATTGTACAAGGAATATAATTTAATACAATCAGGAAGGTGTATGAAAGAGCATGTGTATGTTTTGTGTGCAAGGGGCCTGTGATTTGAAAACAGCCCAAACCCAAAGTTAATCTTTATCTGCCACTGACAAAATGTATTTTCTTTGAATGTGGGTTTCAATGCTGTTTCAGTGAATGTGAGTTTCAAGGGTAGAGAAGTTTTAATGCTAAGTCTGTTTTCATTGTGAAACTGCATTGCTTTGTTTAGCAGATATCTATTAGTGTTTGAGCTGTAAAATGCAAAATAAAACTTTCAAATGAAGTCCAAATCATTGCAGAAGTAAAGCAGTATGCACTTTAGTGTTTATGTAAATGGGGTGAAATAGCCAAGCAATGGTTCATTGGAATGGCTGCAGGGGGGAGGTTCCATTCGACCATGATTTTGTGAGGGGGTAAGGGCGGCAAACTGAAAGACAGCCCCGACTGAACTATACCTCTAAACTGTCCAGGTTTTCACAGAATTAATAGATTTTTGCTTCATATTTTTGGTTAGTTCCTCATAAAATTTGTGGTTTTCTGGCAAATAATTTAGGAATGAAGTCTCTAAATAATGACAGACAAGGAGGTTCAGACTTCATAACCTTCAGAAAAAAGCATGCTAAAACAAGACCTGTTATTCTATCAACTGTCTCAGTTTATACAAGAGCAATTTTTAGTACTGTTTATATGTTCCCCCAATATATTTGGCATTGTCCATATTTCCTGCATTAACAGGTTGAGAAGTACGTGCAAATAAATTGCTTTATAGAATTAGGCATATCCAAACCTCTAAACTGACCCTGATTTTGGCTCAAAATGTTGCTCTTCCCCTAATGATTCCCCAGCAAAATGACAATTTTGGAAGAAAACATGGAAGGTTTACAATTAATAAATAACTGTAATAATCAGAGTTATAGATTACTTTTATTTCAGAAATGCATGTAGATTATTTTATTTTGTCAGCTAGTACTAATATTTAAAAAATGCCCCTTCTTTGAAAGGTTCTCAGCTGTATTGCCTGGTTATTTTATATTTTTGCACCACATTTTTGGTCCGTTTTTCATAAAACTGTGTTTTTTTGGCAAATTAGTGGCAAATCATTAAAGACTGAAGTTAGAAAATGACAGACATTTCAGTTTCAGATTTCATACCCTTCAGAAAATTCATACTAATGCAAGACCTACTATTCTACTATCTTTATAAGTTTATAAGAGCAATATTTAAAAATTTTCCTAATTTTTGGGCCTTTGTACCACTTCTATGTATGGCTTTGTCCAGATTTCTTGCTCTGAGGTTGAGAGTTATGACAAATGTGTCAGAGCCATCACAGTCAGCCAGAGACATTTCAAATTGTGACATACTTGTTGCACCCCACACCCCCATGTAGTCACTCTGGATGTGTCCAAGCAAGGCAAGGAGCAGTTATGCAGTGTAAATGTGCAGAGTATCCCCCATCCAAGGTAGACACATGTACTACAGTGGCTTTTCATCTGTCCTTGATTTTGCAGAATGTTCTGGTTTCTGTCATATTTTTGTACTATTGATTTATGCTTATTATTATTCAGAAAGTGCCTGTTGCTCTGTGTTTAAGTAGCAATGCTTTAATGACCATCAGGTAAGCTTGTCTGAGATTGTAAGATGCAAGTAAGTTTTAATAAGCATACTGTTAAAGAATTGCCAAAATTGCATGCCTTTCTCTTGTTGCCATGCAGAGAATACTTACATAACTAGATAATGTATAAGCCTTGGGTATTGAAATGCATATGACAGTATTTGTAATAAAGGACAGGATTACATTATTTTAAGAAGCTCATTACATTTGTTGGAGACTTGCAGTAATCTTTGCAGGCTTTACCTGCAAACTAAACAGAATGCCAATCTATCGTGTGTGGTCCATAACCTATGCAGTAATCCTTTAAGCAATGTATGTCGAGCTTGTTTCTTGTTTGCTTTTCATTTTTTACTTTGATCATGTTTTCCCCATGAAACAAGTAGACACTTGTTGTTAGGCAGCAGGTCTTTTTTGATAAGAAACATTTTTTACAAGTGCGGGTATCACAGAGATTGCTACTTTCAGCATGTTACTTGTTACTTTAATAAAGCTGAATATAAATTATAAGTGGTTTGAGTTGAGTGATGCTTGTTTTCCTTATACTTGATTTTGACTGGCATTCCATTAATGTATTTAAAAAGTAATTTATTTGTTCATGCCTCACAACATTTTTGCTTCCATCTAGATATTAAGTTAGCTGTCATGCAGCCAATGCATTGAAATATTTTTTTTCTTATACACTTCATTTTATCTTGAGTGGACTCTCATAATGATGGTTTGGCACCCAGGGCAGCTTATTTAATTAGTGACAGTTGTTGTGGATTTTAGCATAGCTCCTCCCCTTTCTAGTTGGCCACACCAATTCCCATTGACCCCACCCACTCCGCTGCCTCCCACAGCTCTTCTTTGATTTGAAGTCACTAGCCACCAATGAGAATGACTATCTTGTTCAACAAGAGTTTGTTCAAAGAAAATTATCATTTTACTTTTTTAAAGATACTTGGACTTAACTGCATTATGGTATGGATCTCAAGATTTAGTGAGATTATTATTATTTTTTTTGGGGTGGTGAGGTGGGTGGTTCAAGTTTTCTTATGTAAATCCACTGTATCTCAGCAGTGATAAATTACTCTTCATAAAGATGAAGGCAGTGTAGTCTGTGATCCCCCCACCCAAGAAAAGCACCTCAACTATTGTTGAGAGGCACATGTCAAGGACTTAATATCATCTGTGTGGCTCAGAAATGTTTATGGGGAGTGCCTAACTGTAGAACCCATTTCATCTTGTTCATTCACCTTTGTTAACTAAGTAGCCTGCATTGCAATCAAGCATTTAAAACTTATTCTCCTACAAGGTTCACTCCTGGACGCAGGCACACACCACCCTTCCCCAAGATAGACATGCCAACCCTTCCTGCCTGTACAGTTATGCACTTTAGCTGTTAAGTAATCCTAGGCACCTGAGCTATAGTCAGGACTTCACCTTTCTGTGCCACTGACTGAAGCTTTTGGAAACTTTGCAATGAGGGGTTTATGTGAAGTATAGAATGTTTCATTTTAAGACTAGTATATCATCCATCTGTAAATAGTAATATTTTAGAGCAATAAATAACCTGCCTGCATGGTGTGAATGGCTGAAGTCTGGCTATGAGTCAGATGATCTGAGTTTGTTAGAATCACCCGTGCTGGCAGAGGTGTATTACGTAGGAATGGGAAGCTTGTGTTAGCTTGCCCATCATTGAAGAGTTTTAAGATATAGGGAAAATGATGAGGCATGCATTCACAATTGAAACACTACTGGAATTCAGAGTCATGTGGGCATGTTGTCGGGAAGGTGGCAGGGCTTTTGTTGAATCTTATGCAGATGGCTGAAGAATGAGCCCATTGCATGCCTGTTGACTGTAAGTGCATGTATCTGTAGGGTGGAATCCCCTTGGATCTCACCTAGCTTGTAAGGCATGACATAATAGTTTGGAGGGACCAAATAGCTGGCAGGCATCAGAGAGGATAAAATATAACAATAGTTATGTTTATAAGCCTTAATTATATTTATTTTTACATATTGAATGTACTATGCTAATACAAATAAAATAGGAGATGGGACAACCATCTTTCATTCCTTTCTTTATTTTATTGCAGTTAAGACCTATATCCCTATTTTTACATATGCAACTAATCCATGTAAACCTTTAACAGCAATAGATCAGGAATGTAATTTTACTCTTTCTAAATCTGCTGCTACAGTATAGCAATACAAAATATATTAGTTTTTCATATTTAAAACCTTGACTTTATATGCAAAAATGGAGTTCCCTTTTGTACTTTTGTCTTAGCCGTATTTAGTTGTAGCTTGGCTGTTACACTAACTCATTTTTGAAATATATTATTGTGTCAAGAAATACAATATCAGTGAATACCATACCATATATTCCCTAAACTAACCAGTATTAGAAAGTGATTAAAAAGTCCAGATTTTATTTAACCCTTCTCTGAACTCATTTAATCTTGGTCATGTAAAAAGACATAGGTCTCATAATCCAGTAAATGTCCATATAGATATTCAAGAATTCCATTACAGGTCTATATAACCTTATTGAAAAACCTAGCCAGTGAAGACCAATAAACAACGAACTGTCATCTATTTGAACAGTCACTTCAGCAAATTTTTTTCCTATGGGAAAAAAATCCCTTGGCCAACCAAAAAGTAGGTAATATTTCAAACCCTTCAAAGTGGGGGGCTTCACCCCCGCACTCCCCAATGTAGGAGGCTGTGCTCCCCACCCCCCGAACTAAATATCCCAATTCAGAGAGCGCACTACAGTGGGTAAAAAAGCAAATTCCCAATGATGGCCAAGCGATTTTTTTCCCCTGGGAAAAAATTCACTGAAGTGGTTGTTCAAAAACGTGAGAGGTTGCTGTTTATTGGTTGGCAAACAGGCATTCATTGACTAGGTATTTTGATAAGGTAACATAGACCCTAGCAATTACCAGATAGTCACTTGATGACATTAAAGAAAGGCATAATTCTAGGCACAATATAATTAATTTCCATGCAAGCATTATCTCTCTCTCTCTCTCTCTGTATTTAAGAGAAGAATTCACTAGTGCTATATAATTCTTATACACAAGTCTAGAGTCATCACTTTCTAGCAAACTACATTTTTTAAAATTAACTTTATTTAATGTGAAATATTTTAGTATTCCACGTTATACAAGCAGTATTTTTTCTGATAATATTTACAGATATATCCTTAAGTCATGATATTTTAGTATACTGATTTCATTAACATTAAATGCTCTGATTTATGACAAATAATACCTCTATTTCAAGAAACCAGCCTATCTTTACAGCAAACATAAGTTAGTTATTTTGACACACTGTTTTCAGACATGCCAATGTCTGGAAACAGAAAGACTGTATTTAGTAATAGCACTAATCCATCTAAACAATTCATGGAGTTCGAAAATCCATTGTGTAATAAGCAGCTCCAAGCTGAGCTAACTCCTCTACCATATTTGCAGTCCTGTGTATGTCATAGTTAGGATGTGATGCTAAACTGACACCATTTCTGCTTGAGTTGGTGGTAGCACAGATATATGTAAAAGGTCTCATGGCACCTACAGAAAAAGAGTAGGTGGTGCTTTATTTTACACTATTTGCAATATTTACAATATTGTTTATCTTAGAAATAATTCATAGTAGAATTATTGCAATTGCAGCAGCCATAGAAGGCACAGAAGCATTCATTACCCACCCCCATTTTTTTTGCCACAATCACAATCTTACTTTAGTAAGTACTTCTTCTTAATTTCAAATCTTATTAAACAAAACCTCTTTTAATCTGTCTTTCTAAGTATCCAATCCCAAACAAAATGAGCCAGCTCCATTAATGCCTACATTAGGTATACACAAAGTGTATAAGACCTGTATTCAAGAACATCCCAACCACATTTTTTATGATTTCTTGCCACTCAGAAAAATTATCCTAAGTGTACATGTATGCTACATTTTATGAACCCCCCTGAATATTTAATGCTGAAAGGAAATCAGTAGGAAAACTGAAATAAGGAGGAAGAAGTTGTGAGGTATGCTTTCTTTGGTCATTCAGAACAGTGTATCCTAAGTGTACACTTAGTGTGGGCGATAATGAATCCCAGGGTTATCTATAATTTCTACAACACGTCTACTTTTCTTCTGGCTTACTGCCATTTTTGTAGTCTATCCTGTGTATATTTTGATTAACAGATCTGTAAATGGATCATCTGTTACTTCTCTATGGAAAAAAAAATTCATTATTCCCCTTCATAAAGGATGAAACTCATCTGATATAACCAGTTTCACACCTATGCCTATACTATCCACATTGTCAAAACGTCTGGAGAAGTGCATTCATAATCCACTTCTTTATCACGTCTTCAGAGAAAGCTACTTATCCCACATAGTAATGTTTTAGGCCCTCCCATAGCACTACCACAGTCTTAGATACTACTATTATCAAAGCTAGAAATTAAGCCATACTTTTTTCCTCTATGTTCCTTCACCCCTCTAAAGCTTTTGATCTAGTCTATCACCAAATCTGCCAACTGTCTTCCCTTTGACTATAGCAACCCACACTACTATGGTTTGACCACTACACAAGTGATAGATACCAGGCTGTTATATAGCTGTCCACTTTTTGCCCTTCCTTTCTGTCAGTGCTTGCATGCCACAGGCCCTATTCTTGGCCCTCTATTTTTCAATATAGAATCTCAGGCTTGATTGACAGTTTCTAAGAATGAGAGTAGAGCTGGTATGGTACTATGTCCTGGTCAGAAGCCATGTTGGGCAGGGGTAAGAAGTTGTTTTTTAGTTAGAAAAGGCATAGATTGGACGTGGATGCATTTTTCTAGGATTTTGGAGATTGGAGAGAAAAGAGTCATAGGGAAGAAGTTTGAAATGTTAGCATTTTTGCCTCCCTTGTGGAGAGGAAAAATAAAGGTGGAATGCCAGAGTTTAGGAACATAGTATTCCTTTATCGACCTATTAATTAGGATACTAATTGGGAGAGTTATACCATGGGCAGCAGACGTGAGGCAGGAAGAGGGGATGTTGTCAGGAGCATTGGAGCAGGGTTTAATTTTGGATAGAAGTCTCAAAAATAGGGGGAAAATTATTTGGGGACTTAGATGAGGTAGGAGGGGATGGGTCATTGTTGGGAAAAGTTTTCGTTCGGTCAGATACTGACTCAATAAATAAAGAGTTGAATAGTGAGGCTAATTTGAGGTCAGATTTACTTGGGTCCGGACAGGGGTTATTTTTGGAGCCTGGGTTGAGGAGTGAGTTTATGGAGTTCCAAAAAAGCCTAGGGTTTTGAGGATGGTTGGACTGGAGCTTAGTGTAATTGGATTTCTTTGTCTTTGAAGATTTGTTTTTTTTTTGCAAAGTTACAGAGCTGTGTGTATTGGAGAAGGATTTTGGGAGGTTTATGATGCATAATTTGCTTTGTTTCTTTCGTTAGCCAAGAGGCAGTTATAGTTTTTATTCTTTTTTTCATTGGTGGAGTAAGAGTAGAATTAAAGTGGTCTATGGCTTTATTGAGTGGAAGGGTTTTTAGAATGTTCCAGTTTATTTGTTTGAGATAGTTAGAGAAGATTTTGGGGTCAAATTTACTGAGGTTGCGGGTCTGAATATATTGATGTTGGTGTGGATGGGAGGTGGTTGCACAGTAAATGAAAGCTGGGAGGTGGTCACTAATAGAGTCAGGGATGGTGACAGAGTTGGTAATTTTAATTGGGATGGGTGATTAAGATCCAGTCAAGAGTGGATCCTGGGGGATTTGTGGGTCAGGTGATGGAGTGGGTTACTTGAGTAACGTTAAAGAGGTTAATGGACTGGGAGTTTATGGGACTCTTGATTTTATTTCAGTTGATGCTTGCATCACCTAGTATGTTAGTTTCAAGGTTTTCAGCTGAGACCCATTAGAGTATGTGTTCAAGGGTTGAGACGTTTTTTTTCCATGTGGGATATAAAGGGCAATGATACAGAGGCTTTTGTGATTATTCATTTTTAATAGACCAACTGTTAGTTCTGCATTGGCAAATTTAGGAATGGGGTTTGGTAGGAGCATTAAGGTAAGTAGACTGGAATAGATCAATGCAACGCCTCTTCCTTTTTTCTTTGGGTGGTCACATCTCAGAGTGTGAAATCCAGAGGATAGGATTTCAGAGTCAGAGATGTGGGGTTTGAGCCAAGTTTCAGAGATGGCTACAATGTCAGGTTGGTTATGACTTCATCCATGCTTGAAACTGATGTGCTTTGTTATTGAGACTCTGGTCATTAAGTGTGAAGAATTTAAGAGTATTGTAGGAGGATGAAAGGTTAGAGGAAGTGGGAGGGTATTTGTTATTTGTAGGAGGTTTAGGTGCGGGGGTGGGGTAAATGTCTCCAGCTAAGACAATGTTATCGAAGGAAGTTATTTTAGTTTGGATTTAAGGTATTCTGGATGGCCTAGTATTTGTTTAAGAGTAAGTGTCTTAGCAGTAGTGGAAATAATTTTAGGATTAAAAATGTACAGAAGGTTGAGCTGAAACAGAGAGGAGGAGATGGAAAAGAAATGATTATTTGCATGAGAGAGAAGATGGTGTTGTGTGAGATTACAGTAAGGAGCAGAGAGTGGAAACTGATTGGAGGTATAGGAGCTGGAATGGTTGAGTTGTTAGGAGTAGTAGGACGGAGGTGAGGCTTCGGAGTGTTAGGAACAGTAAGGAAAGCATGGTTAGAAAAAGAAAACATAGTTAACTTTATTTGAGGGTAGGAGGAAGAAGGGTCCAGAAGCCTCTGGAGAATGGTCCTAGCAAAACTTGATCTAGTCCTAGAAGGAATCAAGCATATAGTACTTTGTAAAAGTATGTATAAAGGAACAAGCAGCTGCTAAAATAATTGTAGAATCCAACCTATTGAACAAAGTCATAGATAAAGCCAAGGCTCTGGCAGAGTGGCCTTGTCACTGCCTTTAATAAAATTGTTATGGTTAATATAACAAAAGGTAATAGCCTCAGACAACCATTTGGAAATAGTCTGTTTTGATGTAGGTTGTCTCTTCTTCTTACCTTCACAAGAAATGAACAACTGAGCCAAAGATCTGAAAGATTTAGTTCTGTCAAGATAGTACCATAGTTGTGAATAACCAGTGAACAGAGTAATCCTTCTCTCTCATTCTTAGAATTGGGAAAGAAAATGGGGAGATGGATATTTTGGCTTAACGCAAACTCTGAAAATGCACTTTTGATATAAAAGAAGGATTGGTTCTCAAAGAAATCCTGCCCCTTTGGAAAATGAGGTAGGGTTGGCTCACTATTTGAGCTTTTGTAACTCAGATGCCCTTCTTGCAGTGGTTAGAGCAATCAGTAAACATGTTTTCCATGATTAGAATCTCAATTCAGACATATTATCTGATTTAAATGGATCAGGTATTAACTTTTCTCACACAAAACTAAGATCCCAAGGAGGGTCCACTAGTTTTCTTGAAGTCTTCTTATGCAAACTCGATTTCAAGAACATTTTCACTTGAGACTGCCTTAAAAGAGGATCCATGGGCAATTATGCTGAAATGGCTGATAAATGAACCTCAAAGAGGAATAAAAAAGTCCACATGATTGGAACTCGAAAAATATTATAAAAAAAACAGAGAACAACTCATCATGGATGGGTGCTAGTTATCATCCAGGAAGACAAAAATGATTGCTGTTGGGATGTATCAAATACTCATGTTCTTGTGTGAGTAGCTCTGTTCTGTGAGGAGGCTTGTGGTAATTGCACTGGCCATTTCCAAAAGAAGGAAGAACCTTGATTGCTTGGGGCAGAAGTAAGTTACCACTATGATCTTTGGGCATTCCATTTGAATCTTCAGAAGTGCCCTGAATATTAGTTGAAAGGATGTAAAGGCATATGAGTACATTCCTGTCCAAAGAAAATAGAAGGCGTCTATCTTCCAGGCCTTCATGCTTGGAGTCCTGGAATATAATTTAATCATTTTATTTTTCAGAGAGAAGAAACAAGGTCTACATGAAGAACTCCTCAGAGATAAATCAAATTTTAGAAGACACCCTGACCTAGTTTCTATTCACAAGGGTCTGCACTGGTCCTGCTCATCTTGTCCACTGCACAGTTTTGCTCTGATTGAATACAGGATGTCAGTAGAGTGAGATTGTGCTGTCAAGCTATATCCTAAGCTAACATGGCTAATCTGTAAATGGGGTATGATCTGATTCTCACTTACTTGCTGATGTGCCACATGACTGTGGTATTGTCTGTAACCACCTGGACAGGTTCCGTGGTCCAAAGATAATCCACAGAGTTGAGTGCCTTAATCTGGGCAAGCATCTCCTTGATATTTATCTGCTTGCATCTGTCCTTGGTGTCCCCCCTCCCTGCAATTTTATCCCTCCTGATACTGCTTCCCATGTAAAGTCTGAAGAGCATGTGGTAGACTGGCTGCTTTGGAGCAGGAAAGAAGAAGGGGAGACCTGGATTTAAGCATCTCTGTTGTCTCCACCAAAATTTTCTGACAAATCCAAGTTCTCAGATCTCGAAAGATTAAACCTGTTGATTCTGGAACCCAAAAATTTCAGATACCACTATATCTGTCTCGTGGAGTCTTCTTATCATGAGAATCAGATACCATGAGACCCAAAATACTGAGGTATTCCATCTCAGTGACCAGCGTCTGAGTGCAAAACCTTAGAAATAGATCTAAATAAAAATATATTTTTCCTGTGGAAGAAAAGCTTTTTGAGCTTCAGTGTCTAGTTGACATCACAGGAAAACAATGCTGATTAATGGAGTTTGTCCATTACATCACAATTTTTGATCATCTCTGCAGCAGACTAAAAACACTAAATCTCTATTTAAGGGAGAATTTAAAATTTAATTTTTTCATCATCTAGGAGGTTATAAGAATGAAGCCAAGACAACCTTCTTTAAACAGTACCCATGGGTATATACCTGGAAGAATTATCATCAGAGTCATGCACACACACACTTCAAACAATGAGTAGTACAATAGAATAAATCAAGCAATTTAAACAGTTTTTGCTTCATAAGAAGAAAATATAGATAGATCATTCCTCATACTTTCACAGTACATCAGAACAAACTTTAAAATATGAGCCTCACAATTTAGAATTCTGAAAATCAAAGATGCAGAAGTATACACGTTTTCCCATACCTATCAGTAATCTTGCCATTTTTATTAGAAAGACTAGGATTGGAATTGACTAACTGCTTAGCAGTAGTGGAATCATCTAAGGCTATAGCTGTTGGGTCAAATTTGGAAATAGTGCATACAATTTTAAAAGGCTGAGGGACTTCATACATCCTATCTGCCTTTTAGGGACACCTGGTGTACTATCAGGAAAATTGCAGACAGTAAGACCTACATCCTATAAAGCAGACAGAACAGGACAAATGGGTGTAGGTTCTGGAAAATCCTTCTGTAACATCTCACAGTATTTTCTGAGGGACTGAGAAACCTTAATGTTCTCCCACTTTAAACATTAGGACATTCTAGCAATAGTCTCAGAGGCAGAGAAACCCCCACAGGAAGAATAAGAAACTGAGCTCTATACTGAGTCTGAATAACAAATTCAAGGACAAAACCTTGGATCCATCCCTGAATCTCCCTGTTCAGATTCAGAATCTTGAAACTCTTCAGGAAAAGAGGCACCCCTGTTTCTTTTACCAGAAACTGCTAAACAACAAAACCAATAGCCATAATTAAACCCTGAGTCAGTACCAATGAACTACGGCTATGCAAAGAAATTTGAGGAGTAGATAGATGTTTAGTTTTTTTTTTTTACAGGAAAAATGGGGCTAATCATGTCATTTATGACAGTCGCTGTTTCCTCAGGGATGGACACAGCATTCTGACATGTAAAAGAAACCTTCCTTGTTCTCTCTCCCAGGACCCACAAGAGTGACTCTCCCTTACCCACTGAGGGGACTCTACTCCAACAGCCATAGAGGACATGGCTAATCTCTAGTCCATTGTGGCTGTAGGTGCTACATCAGAGGGATTCAGGGTAAATAATGATTGGTATGAAGTACAACAAATGGCCACAGCAGAGTCACCCACATGTGGGTGAGGCAAATTACTAGTCTGGTGTAGTGGTAAAGGCCTTTTACTTAACTTTTTTTTCTTTTTGTGGCTGAAAATAGTACCAACCATGAGACCAACCATCTGTTTCATGGTTAAGCAAAAAAATGGAGCCTCTTTCTGAGGGACAACGAGCAGCAAATGCCAGTAAAAGTCCGCCAAAATTACTTTTTTTTTTTTTAACAGAAGAAACACAGTAAAAAGCACTTTATAACAGTTTGGTAGCCTCACAATGTAAAAGTAAACACAATATCTCCACAGAAAATATGTTATCAGTTAGTATAAACTACATTAAAACTGACAGACAAAATGAGTGCTCCATTTAAAAGTACATTACAGTCTCAAGACTGTCCATTAAACCACAGCACTCCTAGCTTTAAATTATAAAACATCCATAAATATAATAAAATTGAAGGTTTTTTTTTCTTCAAAGGGATCTCATCTGCCCAGGAAATCACAAGCCAACAATCAATCCTCAAAAGCATCAGAGGAGTATACTCTTCAGCTTCAGTAAAGCTCTGGAGGGCTTCTTGTCCAGATTTGTCTTTTAGTCTGTTCCTCTTGAGCTGCTTGACAGTTTGGGGCTGTGAAAAGGGCCATGAAGCTTTGAAAGCTGACCAGATGATGGCAGGATAAAACCCATATAGCTAATGCTACTGCAGCAGTGAACAATAGGAAACACATTTCATCATATTCTTTACATTGGTGCCCCATAGCCTTATTTTTAGCTGATTCCATTATCATTCCATTCACCTAATACCTTTTTCTCTTCATTTTTCTTTTATATCCTTACACATCTCAATATTTCACCTCAAAACTTGTGCTACAATTCATTTTTCTTTATTTTTTATACCAGCTAACACTGTATATAAACCTAAAGAAGCAGGTTTAATTTCCTCTAACACCCTTCATCATTCTTTAAGTGTACAACCCCTGTCCCCATCACAGCCTTACACTCAGAACCCTATAACAAGAAAATAATCAGCCTGTAATGCATCTTTTTTGTTGTTGTTTTACTTGGAATAATGTAAGCTCTAACTAATTAACCATTTTCCTAAAATATCTGAAGTAATCAATTAAACCATTTTGTGTGGCAATCTAAAAGTCTTCTGTATCTTAACGCCCCTTTTATTTTTCATATTTTCCTATAGCTCCTCAACAACCTCTTTTTTTCCAAATCTAATTCCAATCAAACTTGAAAATGAAAATCATTCAATCTCATGTTCACCCCTTAACTCACAACTTTTCTCTTCTCTTTATTCAGTTCCATCCCTAAATCCTTAAGACATTCACTAACAAACTTTTAAAAATATCCCACCCATCATTTATCCAGAGATATAACATTAATTTTATCTGAGTAAGAAAAGCAAAATGTGGAATATACACAGTGTCTTTAACATAATTCCTTCCTCTACCCAAAAACATTTGCATCTTATTTCCTACTGCATTCATAACCAATGCAAACAATAATTCCAACATGGGTCAACTGTGCATCATCCCTCTCTTCATGAAAATAATAGAACTCAAATATCTATTCACCAAAATCCTCACCCTAACATTCCTATATGCTGATATTAACACACTTAAAATACCACCTTCCAAGCCATATTGCTTCAAAATATGCCATAAGCACTCATGTTTTAAACAGTTGAAAGCCTTTTTTACATCCTCCTTACCATGCATCACCTTACTTAAGATATCATCCACTTTTTCCCTCACGAAGATCACTACATCTTGACCATGTACTCCCTTAACACCAAAAACATCTTCTACTAAAACTTCATGTAAGATTTCATTAAAATCTAATCATCAACATTATTTAAAGTAATGGATTTCCAATTTTTTATTTCACACCTACCACCTATTTTCATAGAAACCTAGTAATACTCTCATACAACTCTTCTTTGACTTCACCAACCTCCAGCCACTTATTAAATACATTTAATTCTGACTCCTTCAGCCACTCTTCCAAAGCCTTATAAACCTCATACCATATGCCATCTTTCCCAGATACTGAACCTATACTAACCTTATTTAGTACCAAATCTAATATGGCTAAAGTAATGGTTTTTCATCAAATTAATAAAAGCATTAACAGAAACCTTTTTTAACCCTCCACTTCACCACTTCACTTTTGTCACACCTCTCATAAATATTGCTAACATAGTCATACAATTCCACAGTATCCAATATATATTCCTGATTGTATGCAATGACACCATCCTCATGTCTAATCTGTCTTATAATACTACCTTTGTTTTTTCAGCATTTTAGCCAAAAGGAGAAACTTCTTTATTACCTTTCAAATAATACCTTTATCATTTATAAAAATAGATATCATAAATCTTCTATAAATTACATTATAACTTCTTTGTTTTTACAATAATTCACTCTCATGTGATTTATTTTCTCAATATACTATTCTAAATATAACTTCTTATAATTTTCTTTACATAGTACTCACCACTCCATCCATGATGGACAAAATTCCTTTATGGAAATATGCTCTACAGATAAATAATTCATCTCCCTTTTAAAACATCATGATCAAGAAACATTGAAACCGATCTTTTAACCCCCATTTTCTTCAACTACAACATTAGTTCTACACTATCTAAATAGCCTTGTGTTAAAAAAAAAATTCAAAACAACATCCCTTATGTCATACACTGTTCCAGACAATAAAAATAATTGGCTTTAGTTTGCCTATCTTCTGTTCTAGGTCCATGAAATTGTCCATAATTTCTACTTCCCATACCTTATAACCTCTTTTAACCTTCCTTTTACTATTTCTTAAACAACAGTTCAAATCCCCCTATGAACATGATCCTCATAATAAACATAATATAAGGTTCTAAAATTTTATACACACTTTTGCTTTGTTTTACGCCAGTAAAATAATAAATCCCCACTTAACTTTAAATATTAATACCCTATCTGGTATCTATCTATTTATCTATCCATCTATCTATCTAGCCATTGCTTTCTCAAGCAAAACAATTACAAATTCTAAAACCCTGACATTTTCACTAAACAAGAACACTACACCTGAATATCTATCCTTGCCCAAATTCTATATAACTGTACCACTGCAAAGCATTTCAACTTGTAACCTATGAATTTCTAATATAAATCTAGTATCTAGCAAACAAATAGCCAAAGCCTCACACATGTTGCCCCACTGCAAAACAGAAGTTCTCCCAGCTTTATTAATCAAACTATTAACATTCACAGAAACAATCCTCACATTATTCTTTGCAGTGCTTTTAAATTTCTGGAGAGAGATTGTTTTAAATTTTCTCTTCCTCGCTCTTACCATAGCCACTACACAATATTTCTTCCTTAAATTTTACATACTTCTCTTTTCGATTTCTGATCTATGACTCTTAAACACGTTGCCTACATTTTCGCTTTCATCATTTATTACACACAATTCATCCTGATTTATTTAATCAATATTTCCCACCATATTATCCACACCATTAATAATTGCTGTTGCTTCATTCACTACTTCAGTCACTTCAGTGACTATAGAGTCTTTAGTAATCTCATTATTATCAAACCCTTTATCCCATTCAATCCAAACATGACCCTCTTTATGACATATGGTAAACACTTTTTACGCTTATTCATCATATGACCTTGCCCCCCCACCAGTTTATTTTACTACACTCACACTCAGTAATAAGGTGATTAAAGTCCTACTAAACATGCTTTGGACTGACCAGTATATCTAACTGTTCCCATAATTCTAAACACATAAATTATACTAGTGGCATGGTTTACAATATCATTTTCAACATTAAATAAAACTTCCAGTTCAGATATTCAGTGTCATACTCCTGTTTTGTCATTAGTTTTAACAATAGTAGTTACAGAATGGCAAGTTTTCAAAAACTCTTTTTCAAGCAAAGAATAGCTCAGTTTCATCGGTCCTGAATTGCACAAAGTCTTTTTGCTTAATCCTTTTTGTTGTCCAGGAAAAATAGTCATTCCAGGAAAAGAAAAGAAAAAAAAAAAAAAATATATATATATATATATATATATATATATATATATATATATATATATATTTTTTTAATTTCACAAAAATAAAACACTTAATATATTAGTCACAAAAATAATATCATAAAAGTGATCCTTTCTGAAAAGAATTACTGACCTAATATATTTTGCAATAAAGCCCGAAGGTAAGATTTACTTGTCCCAGGTAAAATATCTATTAATAACTTTATCTTTTTAAAACAAATTCTCACAGTAAATATTAATTTGTGAAAGTTAAATAAAGTTACAGTACCTATTATTTAAATACTTTCTTTCCATGTAACATCAGCAAAATTCTTTCTGTGAGATAATCCCCCTGACACATCCTTTAAAAAGCCAGTGGAACTGCCCTATAAACTATTATTTTCAAAAATGTTATCAACCAAATATGACCAAGATGCCTCAAAATCATCTCTGGATTCACCTGTCTCCATCAACAACACAACTTGTGAGTCAGGCTGCCCTCCCAAAGAAATTTCTGAGATTTCTTATCCGCTACTTGTTTAGTCTCCCAAGTCAGCTGAATGCTGACTATAACATTCAAGTCATCATTGTGAACAATTTCTTTTTAATTATTTATTTATTTGCATTTGTTTACCGGAAAGGTCCACTAGGCCATAGAGAGCCCATGTTCATAAAACTAACATACAGTTGAAAATAACTGAGTAGCACTTTGATAAGACAGTTACACTATTCCATACATTACAGAAGACTAATTAATAATTAACAAACATGGCATAAAAGCTGAGTACATTGATTGCAGTATACTAAAGTTATGCAGTCACAGTTGAAAAAATGTAGAAGCTAGTTATTACCAAACTATGCAAGTTACAGTATAGTAGAGGTTATTATTAGCAAGTATATTGGTTACAATAAAATAAGATGTTTTGTTGAATGACCTATAAGATCCCACGATTAGCTATAATTTGAGACATATTGACAGTCTAACTTTGGTAATGAGTTGATTATTTAATATTTATGAATATATGTACTGCTGGATTTATTGTAAGGTTAAGGAATGAGAGTAAATTTCAATGACATAATTCAAGAGTACAAGTAAGGAATGCATATCATATCATGGAGTCAAAAGGATAGTCACTTTAGTAGGTAGTCAAGAGTAGGTTAAAAGGGAGATGTTAAGAAGGGGATAGTAGTAGGGGGTCAGGGGAGTCTGGTTATGGGAGGTGCCACACTAGCCCATGTACAGTGCCATAGAGTGGAGAGGTGTTATTGTAGAGACTTTTTGAATGGATTAACAACCAAATCCTCACTCACTCACTTTCTTTTCATCTAAAGCAACAATTGAATACAAACTCTCCTTCGCTCCTGCCTTCTTAATGCCTCTCTTTGATGCCTCCACTCCAGGAGCAAAAGCAGGAAGTGTACACAAACAGCAAATTCTTTGCAAAGAGTTGGGGTCCTTCATTAAAATTCACATGATTATTTACTCCTAAACATACATATTTCCAATATATATACACTATATACTATCCAAACAATTACTCAAAAGAATAAAGCAAATACAATAATCATTTTTTTCCTAATCACCACCACCCCAACTTCCACAACCAAGACCTTATTTTTTTAGTATTATAGCCAAATGCCACTTTTTATTAAACATAATTTCCTTCACCCTTTGATTCCATATTATCCACATAATACAAATCATTTTTCTATCAATTTTCTGAACATAATTTCTACTTTTATTCTTGTAATATCCAAATTCAATCATATACATTTCTATACTACTTATCTCTGTAAATCCCTCCACATAATTTGAATAAAACATCTTTTTCCATAACATTTTTACTTTTTTGCATCCTAAAATAACATGCTCACTGGTTTCTAATTCCCTACAATACAAACAAATTATATCTTTCTTACTTTTATCTGACATATTCACTTTTACTGGCAACTTTTGTATCATTAATATCCATAAAAAAACTTGGCACTCTTATTATGTTTTTACACCTTACTATTTATGCTTCTATAGTGCTTCTTTCTTCATTATGTAACCCCTTCCATGGATATATTCAAAAATGCATTTCCTCGAATTTTTCTTTCCTTACTGTATCTATAATGTCTTGCTTTCCAAACTGTATGCCAATAATTGTAGCCTTTCTTATATTAAATCTAATGCCTCCAATCAATTCCTTTAAATATTTTATCGCTTTGTTGTCCTTAATGATAATAATAATAATAATAATAATAATAATAATAATATCTGAATAAGTTAGAACTTCCATATCTCTATTCATATGTATAGATATCACATTCATCACTAATACAACTAATATATCACTCAGTGGACAACCTTGTCTAATCCCTTTCACAAGCTGAATATCTTTACTAAGCCACCCATTTACTTATGCTTTAACTATATTGTATCTATAAGTTGTAATGCAGTCATTTTTATCTTTTCACTTATGTTATAAACTTCAAATATCTCCCATAACACAGAATGATGAAATGAATCAAAAGCTCTACATAAATCCCCCACCATTAATTTTGCATTAACATTACTGTACAATATGTCATCTACTACTTCCCTAATTATTATTAATAAATCATGGATCCCTTTTACTTTTATAACATACACATGCCCTTTTAAAACTTTACTTACTTTTTCCTTCATCATTTTTTTGTAAAACTTTCATAAAAATGTTTTGAAATCCATATTATTTATTACTATTGGCTAACAGTTCTGTAACTCATGTTTATCACCTTTTATCTATATCAATCTAATTACACCCTTACATAGCAATTCTTTATACTTAAAACCTTTATCTAACCATTCATTTTATTTAATATTCTTATTAGCACTGTTTTAACCAATGGCATGTCCTTATACATCTTATGTTGTATTCCATCAAGTACTGCTACCAAATCTAAATTTGCTATATTCAAAACTTGATCAAGTTCTTCTATCTTAATTTCTCTTTCTAGATCTTTATTGTCTTTATCAGACAATGAACCCACATTCCATTTTTTACTAATTTTTATCCTCTGCCCTTCAAATAAGGCATTAATATTTTTTCTATCTTTTCCAAGATCTTTTTCATGTATTATATATATTGCCTACATAGTTCTTCATTTCTCTTATAATACTGTTATTCCCTTTAATTATTTTATTTAAATATGGCACAGTGTCTTCTATTTTCCTTGCAAAAATATCCTTGCTTATACAATAACAACTTTGTTTTTTCTTATTCATTTCATATACCTCTTGCTCTTTCATAAAAAAAAAATCATCATTCACCTCTATACAGTCAAAAACATCTTTACTTAACTTCTCACACTATAGCTTATTCACATTTTTTGTTTGTTTTTTCCATATGACATAACCTATTTTATACTTTTAGGATTAACTTACTCATTTATTAATTTGTTAATTGGATGATTGGTGTAGTAACTGATTCTTAGGATGTGTATAAGGTTTTTGGTTGTTGAATTTTATTCTGATGAAGTCTTTAGTGACAATAATACTGTTTTATTCACTAAAGACATTTTATTCACATTTTTTGTGGTCTTTGTTCCACCTTTTTGGTGTTTTTTTTAGTTATTTTATACTTCTGTTTAAAAATTAGCTACCATTTTGACCAATCCTTATAAAACTCTCTCATTCCTATGTAATCAGTACATAATTTCATCTTATCCTCTTTACCTCTGTTATCCCATTTCACCTCATTTATTCTTTTTTAAACCCTTATATATTTTTAATATATTCAGAATTTTCTTTTATCTCAATCCAAATTGCCCTGTGATCTGAGAAACCTGTCATCCAGACATTTGCTATTAATAAGCTTTCTCATACCACAAAATAATATATTTCTGTTTTCTTCTCTCTTCTTCTATAAGTCCATTCCTTCTGATTCCAAATTCTTAACCTCCCATATTTTATAATATCCCATACTAACTTAATATCATATGCTTTCTTTTTGGGCTGTCTCAAATTACAATTAAAATCCCCTGCTACAATAATCTCCATATTAATTGCTACATATTGAATAATATTTCTAAACATTTCTTCTCTCTAATTTATAGGTACGTATGCATAAATAGCAACAATTCTAATTACCTGATTCTGGCAGTTTTCATCAACAGCTATGGTTCTAACTATTGTAACAAAAGCAGTATTTAACACTTTTATTGTGTCTCTATATAAGATAAGAATGCCTGACAAGTCTCCTTCCCAAAATTCCAAATCACCCTTTTACCCCACCATACTTCTGTTTAATTTATTTCAATTTGTGATAAGATTATTTTAATTGACTATAAAACATTCTCACATTTTTTGCAATATGCATGCATCATCTTTTTTTCATAGTACCTCATTTGCATGGTGAAGTCTTTGCCAAACAAATAAATTAAAATCTCACCTGGATATAGTTGCAGTTAGATTGTTTTTTTTTTTGCAATTGCCACCAAGCTTTAACACTGATACAAATGAAAGCATAGAATGTTTAAATCATGGTACAACTGATTGCTCACCAGAATAGCTGGTGAACTTAAAAGGCCTGCAACAAACAAAAGGCAGTATAAGAATTCAGATTAATATGCAAGAAGAAACACAAAAAAAAAAAAAAAATCAACAGATTAGCAGGTATTCAGTGGAGGAGGACTGTCAACCTGTTAGTGCAAGAATTCTGGACAAAGTAAAAAAAATAATAGGGGTCAAAAATCATAGACAATTTTAAATGCTCCTCTAGTAGACTTAGAAAGTTGCTAGAATAACAAGTTTTGTAATGTAATATATTTTCTGAAGGTTATGAAATCAGAAACTCCAATGTTTGTTATTATTTAGTGATGTCATTCAGTAGAGCTTTGCCAGAAAACAACATACTTTCTTAGGTTCATAGGTGTTTACAAAGCTAACAATCATAAAGGCCTTTTTAAGATTAGCGATGCATCCCAAATCTCTGACAAGTTCAGACACCCTTGATAAGTGTAATCAGCGGCCTGGGAGATGAACCACTTACAGGTTGACTGTGTCCATTAGAGACATAGGTGCCAAACCAGGGATGAATTTCAGGTTCCCCATCCAGTTGTCCAAGTTGCACTTGAACTGGCTTAGGGAGGAACTCTGCTTCACACGGATGGGAGCCTGTTCTATAGACACAGTAGTTTCTGGGATACATATGTTTCTCCAAAAGGTCCTCTTTATATCACAGGCAAGGTTTAATTCTTTAGAATGGGTAATTCTGGCGCTGTTTGTTTTGTGAATATGCAGGTCATCCATCAGAGTGGGGTCTGACAATGCCTTGTATGCCAGGCATTGATCACCAAATAAAAGCATATAGGAGACAGAATACAGGGATAGAGCCTTGAGGTGATCTGCACAGGACATTTTACTAACACCCTGTATTTTTTTAGTGAGGAACCTCTCTGGATGCTCCAATTGTTGAGCATGCCTGAGAAGGTACTTACCAAAGGGGGCATTGCACTCAATGATAGGTCTGATGAATGCCGAATACAGTGGAACAATGACTTCCTTGAACTTAGATGCCATACCTTTGTAAGTTGCACAACAGAGTGATTACCTTACTTCTGTAGACATATGATGGTCAAATGCTAGATTACTATCTATGTGTGTCCCTAAGTCCCTGACTACTGGGTTAACTCTAAGGGTGTGTTGTCAATATGATTGTTACTGGGGATGGATGACTTCCCAAAGGATACTATTATGCATTTCTTGGCATTTAGTTTTAGTCCATGGCCCTGACACCAGTTGTTTGTCTGTGTCAACCCCTTCTGGAGAACATTTGCGTCAGTGTGGGATTCAAAGACAGCTCCTAATTTGCAATTATCTGAAAATTTAGTCAGCCAGAGACCACTGACATTAGCCTTGACTTCTGAGAAGTAAATGCCAGAAAGGAGCGGTCCAAGGACTGATTCCTGAGGGACTCCATTTGTGACTGCCTCCTTTGTAGAGATGGAGTCCCCAGTTCTAACTTCTTTGGTTCTTTCTGTCAGCCATTTGGCTATCCACCAGGTGACACACAAGTTTGTACTTAAGCTCTTGAGTTTGTCTACAATGCTAGAGTGGGATATTGTGTCAAATGCTTTGGCCGTGTCAAGGCAGGCAGTATGAACCATTTTTCCCCTCATCCATTGCTTTGCTTACCTTCTCAAAGAAGTCCGCCAGGTTGAGAAGGCATAATCTGCCATTGACAGAACCAAACTGGGTTGGTTCTGGTGTCTGGAGGTTTACATTATCTCTGTTGATCATCTCCATGATAATTCTTTCCATGGCTTTACATGTAAGACTAGTGAGACTTATGGGTCTGTAGTTTCCAGCGTCTGTATATGGCCCAACTTCATGCAGATGGATGACTGTTGCCTTTCTCCATTCATGAGGCACAAAGCCTGTTTGGAAGCTACAGTTAAATAGTAATTCCAGAGGACCTTATAGGTCATGTTTCATGCTATTTCGAAGGCATCCTGGGATATTGTCTTGGCCTATTGATGCAGTGTGCTTGGTCTCAGAACGACCATTTAGCACCTGTTTCCTAGTGATAGTAGGGGGAGTATACATTCACTAAACAACAAACCTAACTTCCTCTGTCTTACCATCATTTCTTCTCCTCTATACCAAAACATTTACAACTTAAACTAGTCTACTTCATCATTTTTTACCTAACACTATCTACTTTCCTTCTGCTGCAGTATTCTTCATAACATTTTTATAGATAATTGTAACTGCATATATATGATAACTGTTATACAAGTTTTATTATGAATGATTATAATGTTAACTGTGTTTGTAACGGTTATATTTTTTGTAACTATGTGTTGGAGCTTTTCTCCCTTTGCCTGTGCTAAAAAGGGGCTTTTGCTCAGACAGACAATCCTGGTTAACACATGTAAAATAAAATAAATAAATAAATAATGGCATATTCTGTGGGAAGGGTGAGGGGGAGAGAGGGGTAAAGTTGGAGCTGAATTTTTCAGCCAGGAGATTTGCTGTATCTTCTGGCTCAGTACGGGTGGCTAAATTTACAATGAGCTCTGCACACAATTGTGTATTGCCTTTGAGGTAACAGACATAGCTAAAGAATGCTTTGTGGCTGTCCTTGGCCTGGGAGGCAAAACTTACCTCATATTTGAAAATAACCCTAGCTGCAGCTAAACTCCCAGCAGATTACCTCCGTATTGTAGCCAAAGCTATATCATACCCCGTCTCTATAATTATAAACAGGTCAATCTGTGTGCAGCAAGTCCCACTCCTCTGGAAAATTTCACATATAATACCTCTACACTAAGGTAGTGACTCAATCAAATTATCTGTCCCCAATAGCCATACTATCCCACTGTCAAAAATCCTAGAGAAATGTATACATTCCCAAATACTAAAATATCTTCTATCTAACAATCTCATAGCCAGTACTCAGCATGGTTTTTGCCCTGGCCAAAGCACCAGCACAGCCCTTATCAGTTTCACCAACCATGTTAATTAACAGCAGAATGCAGGGAATCTGGTATCAAATGTCTTTTTGGACCTCTCCAAAGCACTTGATACTGTCTCTCATGACAAACTATTCACTGCTCTCTCAGAAATTAAACTAAATAACTTTGAGATTTAAACTAAATAACTCTCCACTCCTATGGTTTAAAGACTATCTTTCTAACCGTAAACAATCTGTTAAATGGCAAGGCTCCCTATCCCCCCTTCTCCCTGTCACCTTTGGTGTGCCTCAAGGATCTACACTTGGACCCTTGCTTATCATAGTATTTACCCATAACCTTCATAAAGCCACACCCCCCATGGAACGTGAGTCCAGTACGCTGATGACTCTACCCTAATCAATTCACCCCCCTCTCTCCAGCTCCTACAGATCATAACCCAAGAATCCTTTACAGCTATTGAGACCTGGTTATCAGACTCTCAGTTAATACTCAACCCCCAAAAAACCTAGCTTACGCTCTTTCACCCCTCCAAAGCTACAGATCCCAGAACCTCTTTTACAGTAGGTTGCCACGTTTTATTTCTTGGTTTTAACAGTTTTTTGTTTTTAACACGAGTTTGTACGTTTGTTTGTCGGCATGGCAACCAACCAACTGAGGGGTACACCGGAACTCTTTCCTTTAACGGAAAATGAAACTGCTACCGGAGAAGACACAACACTTCTTAGTGTAGTGCAAATTTTATCTCAACAAGTTCAAAAACTCACAGATAGAGTGGAGTTTCTCAGTGCTTTACATGGTAAGCACTCCCAGCAACAACAGCAGCAACAGTTACAGGGTAACGAGGCATCGCAGAAGGGCTCTAACACTTCCAGACAACTCGGAGCATGTTCGAATTTACAATCGGAGGTTACTATACCATCGGGCCAAATTGGAGCAGTCGTAACATGTAGTACACCATTGACAACTTTTGGAACTATTCCTAATGGACAGGGTAATAATTCTAGACCAAGTAAACAGGATTTATTGGACAATGGTGGCCAAGGAACATCAAACAGTAATGGAGACGGCAGTCTCAGAGCAGTGGCTCAACAACAGAACATGACGGTCCCAGGGCTTATTGGAATTCCGAACTTAAAAGAATGGCTGACCACCTATGGGTATGTACTTTAACAATAGTCAACCATGTATGAGGAATCCGGCTAGGGATGTAATAAGCTTACTTGATCTGTTAAACAACTTTGATCATATTTTACTAAAATGCAAGAAGTTGAAACTGGAGATAGAATATTTTTCTGAATGTATTAGATTACAACTGGTACCTAAAGGCCTCCGAATTTGTCAATATCCAACGGGCCTTATACCAGAATCCCAATTCCACATGGAACTTGTGGAACTATTTAACAAACAGGGTCTGGAATTACTTAACATTATGTGCAAAAACTATAAGATTTTAGCGGATGAATTAAATGATGAAAGTATAGTTTTGGACTAAAATTAGGTCTCATCCAGACTTTGAAAGATACAAATATGAATATGTCCGTATCTTCCAAACAATAGATGCATATATGTTGAAAGCTAAGGCGGTGAAGTGTAAGAAACTTGAACGAGACCGATTACAATATACTAATGGCACTGCCTATCCTCGACCTCCCCCAGCACAACAATGGTAAGTAAGAGGAGGTCAGACAGTAACCGGTCAGGTAAATCATGCTAACCAGCCACATTTAACATCTCTTAACCAACAAGTGGCTAATATTGGGGAGAATAATAATCAAAACATTCAAAACATTGATCATATTGACTTATATATCAACACAGAATCCCCACCTTCCACCCCTCCGAACTTAACTAGTAATGATGATGGGCCACGTAGAAGTGAGCGTTTACAAAATCAAAGTAATAACAACAATGGTAACAACAATAGGAGAAACAACAATGGACAATGGTCTGATAACCAACAGGTTTTTCAGAAGGGAAGATTTCAGAACAGGAGGAACCAACGGAAGAAGCACAACAAATGGAGATAACCGAACTAAGTACTGTAAATATACCTTCGGTTATCCAGAATAGTGAAGGGGACTTTTCTGTATATAATTACTCTTCAGCTGTAATTCAATCTGAACTGGTCAATATGCTTGCAAAAGGCCTTACCTTTGTTCCACTTAAAAGACCGAATATCACTAACCATATAATCGATCTAAAAATGTACGTTAGGAAATTAAATCTACAGGTCTTGTTTGGTGATGCAAATAGAATACAAGTGGAACAGTATAGAGTTCCTAGTACATTCAATCCACCATTGCATAATTCACTACACATTTTTGAAAGAATATGTGAACTGGATTTTAGGTATTACAACACATGGTACCCGACATCAGGAATGGAAGGAAACTTAACTGAGCAGGAGCAGGAATGGATTGAGCATTTGAAAAAACTCAATGTTCGCATCATGAAACCAGATAAAGGGGGAGGGTTGGTATTTATGGAGCCTATTGATTATGAAAATAAAATAGAAGAAATATTAGCGTCGGATTCATATACGCAAGCATCACTTAATGAATACAACCAAGCTAACCAAAGGATTAAAATATACATAAATGATCTCTTTATCGAAGGGAGAATTGATTTAAACATGTATAATTTTATGATTATGTCAGCACCCACAGTACCCACAATTTTTGGAGTACCTAAAATACACAAAAATGTATTAGACCCACCCCTCAGACCTATAATAGATGGTAGGAACTCTGCAACCTATGCATGTTCAAAGGTGATAGACAGGATTCTAAAGAAATACATGATTAATGAGGCAGGAATATGTAAGGACTCATGGTCATTCTTAGAGAAAATTAATGAATTAGAATATGTCGACCAATATAATTTTATAACAATTGATGTAAGAGATTTATACACCTCTATACCCCAAGATTTAGGTATTGAGTGGGTATCGCAGAATCTCAAACAAAATGGTGCTTTGTACACGGAAATAGCACTAGTAGAAGAGTTGTTAGACATTGTTCTATCACACAACTATGTCTATTTTTGAACAACTTTTACCATCAAACAAAGGGGGTGGCCATGGGGTCCCCGTGTGGTTCAACCTTTGCTAATTTAGTAATGAATCACTGGGAATATAGTCACATATTCAAAGTAGATCATATTAACAAACAAATAGCATATTTCACCAGATATTTAGATGATATATTCATTCTGTTTAAAGGGAACAAAGAACAAGCCGAACTTTTGGTAGACTATTTCAACCAAACAACAGACTTTCTAGAATTTACATACAGCTATCATGAGAAGGAGATAGCATATTTGGATGTACTGTTAGTTAAGAACACAATATCTAAAAAGTATGAAGCAAGAATCTATAGAAAACTTTCATATTCCAACACGTTTCTACACTTCACAAGTGGCCACCCTTTTCACCAGAAGAAATCGGTGGTCAAGGGAAAACTTGTCGGGGCGGCCCAAATGACCACCACAGAGGAGGATTTTAAGGTAGAATGTAACACATTGTGACAAATGTTCATTAGAAGAGCATACCCTAGTAAGTTACTAGATGAAATTATAACGGAAGTGATCAATAAAAGAAAGAGTGGAACTTATCAACCTATTTTGAGAAATAAAGAGGAGGACATAATTGAAAACATAACCATAGTTGTAGGAAATAACAACCCAATAGATAATATTTGTAACAGTATAATAAATAAAGAATAAGATGGTTCAAGTGTCAATTTTGTAATTACATACAATATTGATTTTCAACATATTAAAAGCATTATATGGAAAAATTGGAACATCATTACTCAGGATAAAGAACTTCTGGAGAAATTAGGATTAGTCCCGAAATTCACAACAAGAAGAGATAGGAATTTCAAAAATATATTTGAAAGTTTGGAGAATGTGACAACTAAATGTAAGGGCATGCAACAATGTTATGCCTGCCTGTACTGTAAATATATTCAGGTAGGTACATCAATAGACATTCAGATTAACAACAGTAATAATAAAAAAGTTTTGAAGAGTACAGGCAAATTCAATTGTAACTCTAAAATGGTCGTATACTTATCTAAGTGTCTACATTGTCCCAGTTTCTATGTAGGCAAAACAAAACGTAGATTGAGGGACAGAATATACGACCATTTATATAGTATCAAAAAAATCAATCAGTATAGTGCACTAGCTAAACATGTTCAAGAAAATCCTAGTCACACTTTTAAATTTTGGATATTAGACCAAATGGCACCAAAAATAAGGGGTGGACCAACTGAATTAGAACTAGAAAAGTTGGAATTAGTATGGCAAATACGCCTAAACGCATATAATGAGCCCGGACTCAATGATATGTGTTCAATTATGCCTATCTTAAAAATCAAAAGTTTTTGTAGATAGTAACATGTTAGCATCTGTATTACAGACTGATACGTATGTACTGCTGTCTAAATAGGAATAATAATACTGGGAAGCTCAATTGTTATTATTATTATTATTATTACAATGGTTAAAAACATACAAGTAACACACTTATTTACACTATATTAGTACAACTTGAAAATGTAAATGGTTTTATTTGTTCTGCGATGCCTTTAGTGTTTTTACTTTAAGTATTTTAAGTATCACAGCGTATCCCTTTTAATTTGTAGTAAGCTGGGATCAGCTGACTTCACATCATAGATATTTAAATCATTCTGTATTTTTACGTGTATCTGAAGAAGTTCAAGGAATTGTATTGAACGAAAAGCGCTTCATTAAAGGATTGTACCTGTCAGTAGGTTGCCACGTTATATTTCTTGGTTTTAACCTCTTTTACAGTAATCACATCACACTAGTTGCACATACCAAGCTACGAGGTGTCATTTTTGTCCAAAACATAACATTCGTCAAGCACATTGTTCAAACCATAACAAAAGTGCACAAAAAATAGACACTTCCTATAGATGTAAAAACTATCATAGTAAGAGCCCACTTACACTTCTCCTGTTCTAGTTAACCTTAACAAAGGTGACATAAACAAACTATACTCTTATTACAACAAGAAAGCTACATTTGCTACTGACTCTTCCTATAGATTGCACCATTGCCTAGCCCTTCAGAGACTATCCTGGCTTGAATTTCCAAAACTTACTGACCCTAAACCAGCTCACCTTAGCCAGCCAAATTCTCTACCCCCCAATAAAATCCCAACCCAACATGGCTTAATTAATTAATTAACTAAGATCCACCAACAAAGGGCTGGTTGAAGTATCCCAAAGCAATTACAACTCAGGAGACTCCCTCTACTCTTGTACTATTGCAAAAATCTGGAACTCCCCCCACTTAAAATAGGTTACAGGCAAACAAAACCAGCTTCAAAAATCAACTAAAATCCTTCCTCATTAAGTCTTGGATATGTACTTGCTCTTACCCAGGCTAACTCCTTCAAACTCGGTCTATCTAAAACATACTATAATAATATGCTATAATTTCAAACATATAGAAGTCAAAGTAATTCTAACGATACCATTGTTCTTGGGACTTTGTATCAAGTGGTGATTTGAACATAGATCAGCTTGAGTGTATTGTCCTGTTTGACTAGCCTTTTGAAGTATATTAATTTTTGATGTAAATACAGACACCTACACCTTTAGTTCCTGCCTGTGATGTAGCTGATCTAAATGTGTGGAAGGCATTATAACCTTGCACCGTTGGTGTGCTCTGCACAGCTTTAAACCATGTTTCAGTGACCGCACAGATGTCTGCATTCTCTAGGGTGAAGAGAGCTTCTAGGGAGTGGCATTATTGTTTGTACTCCTAACATTGAGCAGTAATACCTTTAGATGTTCTTGGTTTTGATTAGCCGTGTTGGAAATACTTTCAGTTTGGCATTGCCTAAGAAATGCACTAATGTTTTAACTAATATTTGAAAGTCTAGAGGGGAGAGGTGCAGACCATTCTTAGCAAAGCAGCATGGTCTGTTGATCATCTCTGTCCATACTGACAAATATTGCACCCTGTAGAATGACACCATAAACTAAATTAATATTGCAGCCCGTAGAATGACACCATGAACTTAATTAATTATTAAACTCAATGATTTTTTGTTTGTATTGTGGCATCATTCTTGGAGAAGGTAAAATGGAACAGATCAAAAATATGAGATAAAAATGTTTTTTTTCAAAATCCTGTAGAGTTAAGATATATGTTCTTGGATCTATGTTAGATTATTAAAAAAAAATCTATTTTTAATGTTTTTGAAGGGAAGCAAGGCCCCCAGCACCCCCTCATGTGGGTGGCTGTGTCCCCCACATCCCCCGTTAATTAAATACACCAACACCAAGATCACACTACGTTGCTGAAAAGGGCAACCTTTCCGCGATCTCCATTAAAAATGTTCAAAGTTTCAAAACTTTGATCATACTGACTCAACCATTTGACTTTCAAAGTTTTGAAAGTCTGGTAGGGACCTATGCTCTCAGCTGTCCAGGAAGTACCATTTTAGCTTAAAATTCTCTGCTCCTATGGCAGACCTTATGCCCTGATTACTGATACAAAACTGAAGGTGCACTGGCAAAGCCTTGTTTATATCTGTAGCCTATATTACCCCTTCCTGCTGTTTCCTTACCGTTTGGGTGGTGTTACTATGCAGGAGAAGCAACTTAGAATGGTCCAAGTACCTAAAGCACATTCAGGGATGTTCTGTATTTAGTCTGCTTTCAATTGATCATGGAGTCTCTATGTGCAGACTTGAATACCCCCTTTCTGTGTATGACTTGGTGTTACCCACAAAGTCTACAGAAAATATCTACCTGTTTTTATGGCTGCTATTTTTAAAGAAACAGCACAAAAGGGAGATGAAATAATCTTATATTTATACCTTTGAGGACTATTACTAATACCAGAAGATCAGATTTGTAATTTAAAGCTTTATGGCAAACTTATTACAATAGACTAAGTGTATATCTCCTGATAGAACCATAACTTTCTTGAACACTTTTCTTAAACAGTATGTTTGCTGCATTAGTAAGATATGATGTATGAATACAGAATGTGTGAAATATATATGCATGTGTGTACTATAGGAAAGTTCTGTGCAAACTTGTTGCTGTTTTTATGGAGGATGTAAAACTGATCCACATCTTGTAATTTGATGTGGTGCAGAGGTTATAGTTTGCATAATCTTGGAATGGGCATAAACTTTTTATATAAAATAGGATGTGTTTCACAGTATAATGAGACGTTTTTGAAAACTGCAACATAGTAATTATTTAAATGTCTATGTTGGCAAGATAAGTTTTGTGTTCACCTTTTATTTTTTTTTTCTGCAATTAAAACTAATACAAATGTGCTTATATGATGAGTGACACAAGAAGGTGAAAAGGATGCTGTATATGCGTGTGTGTTAGTTACATAATGAAGGCACCTTTTAAAAACTGTGAAACTTTATGTTACTTATTTAATAATTATGTGATTTCTTAAAATCAGATAATTGAACTCTGGTATCTTTACTGCTCTTCTAATTATGTATATTACTTTGGGCATGCAAGGTGGGAAGAAAGGAATTTTGACCTTTTTTACATTTGCCTGCAGAATAACATCCTAATTGGTTGTAGTGTTTTAGCTGAAGCAAATGTAGTGAAAAAGGACATTTCACCTTCCCCAAAGAACATACAGTTCTTATACAGACAAAATAACATTTAGCAGAAGTGCAAACAAGCAGCTGTTTAAGCTTTTGTGCTGTCTTGAATGGAGGGAGGGTGATTAATGGTTGAAAAGTATTGGGAATCTTAAGAAATTTAGTATTTCCATTAAAGATGTAGCATCACATATACAGTCTTTTGATTGGTGTAGGAACAAAGGAGTGTGTAACCCATTCAGTTACTAGCATTGTTAAGACTGCCTTCTTTACTATAGCAGTACTGTTTAATGTTAGTTGAGGCAGGATATATATGTATCCCAGGGTCATGATGCAGATCAATCCAGTATATCTCAAGCTGTCCTAAGATATCCTCCCCATGAGCTATGCCAGGCACTTAACTGTGGGAACTGAATGGGGTGCTTTCTCATGTTGTGCCTACACCACCTCAACTGTATCTTCTTGCTCTAAAAGACAAATCTCTATATGCTGAGGTCCTTCTCATTCTGTCAAGGTAAGTCAGACCAGCAGAACCCATTTCTGCTGTTGCTTTTATCTGCAATCTCAGTGTTTCAGACCTTGTGGAAAGTTCATAACCATAACTGAGAATAGAGATGAAGACTCACCAGTAAACTGAGATCACATCCATCCTTGGGTGGAATGCATGAAGTACTACTGCCACTACAGTCTCCTGCTAGTCCTTGTCCTCACCTGTGAATCCCAAGATACTTAAACAGTGACACCACTGGAGAGGGGCCCTGGACCATTATCCTGCATTATACCTTATTTAAAATATGCACATTCCATTAAAGCTGCAAATAAAAGGCACTTATTTGTAAAATATATCATTACATAACAGAAAAAGGAATTGAAAATTAAAAATGATTCATATAATTAAACCTCTGTATATACATCCTCCATGATTATATACTTCGAACATCTTTTCTAAAATGCTTTATATTAGAATTCCTTAGTTTCCATCTCAAAAATTTTAAAAAGTAAGCAACCATTTATTAAAATTGAGGTAACTCCCCCTCTTCAGTATGATCTATAATACAGCCTACAAATTATAGGTTGGACCTCTATCATTAGACATTAAACAAAACAACATGCATGGTGGCTTTCTTTTCAAAATAACAATAAATGCATTTATTACTATATGTCTTATATCTAAGTGCATACAATGAAAATGGTCTTCCATCTTTATTAATTCACAACTCTCCTTTATTAAGGAAGTATTAAATACAGTCAATTACAGAATTCAAAACAGTTCTTGAATGGTATCAGGAACAGACACTTACAGAATTCCAACAGCCTTGTTCCTTCTTTATATACCAATAACAGCACAGAGTTCCTCTACCCTAAGAATGATCTCAATGGCCTCAATTAATCTTTGTCTTAGGTAAATCCCATCTTCCAAATAAAGTCTTCATATATCACTAAGCTCCTTGGAAAGACATATGCCAGAAGTGTAGCCAGTCTCACGAACCAGCATCCCATCCACCCACTTCTTCAAGAGAAGAGCAAAAAAAAAAAAACATACCAAACAGGTAGCCAGATGAATGATAAGCCTCCCATCCCTCCTGCTCCAGCCACTAAGATCTTGCCCCCAACCCTTCTTCAACATATTTTATTTTAAAAAAAATCTTATTTTAAACTATGGCAAACTGTTTGTTATGAATGTACAGTTTATACCCTGCCTGCACCTAGAAATTTGCTTTTATTTGTAAACTATAGCAAACTGCTTGCTGCAGTTTAGACCACACACACCGAGTGCTACAGTGCTCAGGTTTGACCATAAATGCAATACCAGTTTTTAAAAGCTGATATTGTATTTGGTCAATAATGACTGATTACACCAATCCAACATTTTGCACCTGGGATAGTTGCCCCTCTCGGCCCACCCCAGTATGCTACTGACATACACATTCCAGTCAGCACAGACAATGAAACTTGCAGTCTATAACCCATAAACATTTGCAGTTATTGTGCTATGCAGTTGTGTCATAGTACTTTTCCACAACTGACAGTGAAGTTGCCGGAAATGTTTAAAGACTAATTGCCAAATTACACAACCTCCTGCAAATGCACAGTATCAAGTACATCTACTTTGATGTATCTTCTCCATGTATGCACTATAATTGATTAGGATTCTTTTTAACAACCAAAGCAAATCATGAGTCATTTACAAAAGTGGTAATCCAATATCAGGGAAACAAAAGCAGCTAGAAATATTGTAAAACTTAAAACTCTGTATATAATTAATTGTAGCAATGAATACAATTCTCCAAAGCTAGTTACAAAAATAAAATCACCACTGATTCTAAAGACAACCACAAAGCATTCTACAGCTATGTTAAGAATCTCAATGGCAACACTCAGATCTGCTCTGAGCTACAGCTCAATGGCACTAGATTTGCAAAACCAACTGATATTGCCAACATTCTGGCAGAGAGGTCTAGTACAAACTTCACCCCCCACACCCTCCAAAGGGCCCATCCCGGAAGAATGCAAAGCCCCTAAAATCATGGTAGCACAAGTAAAGGCTGCACTCTCCAAAGCCAAGTACACAGCATACCTGGTTCCAGACAAAATCCCAGGCTGTGTTCTGCACGAATTAAAGAATGAACTGGCACCCCACCTAAGTACCATGTTCAACCATAGCCTCATTTCAGGTTTTGTGCCTACTGAATAATGCACAGTGATGGTTATCCAACTCCATAAAGAGGGGTTGCCACCATGGACCCTGGGAACTACTGCCCCATTAGCCTGACTAGCCTGGTCTGCAAGGCCATTGAACGCATCATCCTGGAGCTTATAAACGAAGACACAGGTAACCTCCAAACTCTGGACCCCACTCAGTTTGGGTTTGTAAAAGGTAGCTCATGCTTCCTAAATCTCATTGAGTTCTTTGAAGCAGTCATCAGAGCCGTGGATGAAGGTAAGGTGGTTCACACAGCCCATCTTGACCTTGCCAGGGCTTTTGACACCACCCCCCACTCTGGTATTATAGATAAACTCACTAGACTGGGCATAAATCCCTGTGTCACAAGATGGGTGGCCATCTAGCTCACTGACAGAACACATACAGTGAAAGTAGCCGACTCCAAATCCAACTTCATACCAGTGACAAGTGGAGTAACACAGGGTTCGTTCCTGGGTCCTCTCCTGTTCAGTATCTACTTCTCAGAAGTCCAAGCTAATATAGCTGGTCTCTGGCTGATGAAGTTTGCAGATGACTGCAAAGTAGGAGCCATAATAGAATCACCTATGAATGTGGACATTTTACAAAGAGGCCTCACTGAGACTGATGCTTGGTGTCAAAGTCATGGCCTCAAGCTCAATGCCAAGAAGTGCATTGTCATCCCCTTTAGGAAAAACACCATAATCATGAACTACCACATAGGTAGTAGCCTACTTAACACCAAAAGTGTGATAAGAGACCTTGGGACACAGGTGGACAGTAGCCTCTCCTTTGATAATCACGTTGCCACAGTAGTCAGGAAATCCTTCTACATGGCACACCTCATCCCAAAGGGGTTCTCCTCCAGAAAAAAAGAGGTCATTGTTCCTCTCTACTCATCCCTCATCAGACCCATTATAGAGTACAACACGCTCTACTCTTCCCTCATCAGACCCATTATAAAGTACAATGCCCCATTTGTCATGTATCTCGCAAGACATCTACAACTATTAGAAATATCTCACTAAGAGGATTACCAGCCTCAAACAGATGCCATATGCAGACCGTCTCAAAAAAATCCAGCTCTACTCCTTTGTATATCGCCTACTCAGAGGCGACGTCTGCCTAACATACAAAGTCATGTCTAACCCAAATGTGATGGACATGCTACACTTAAAGAAATCCCAATCTGTCTGAGTTACATGTGCCAGAGACCTAAACTTTGTCACCACAATAAACAGAGCATGCTGGAGGGGATAGATTCCTGTCTCAGAGACTTCCCATGCTCTGGAACAGACTACCCATTCATGTCAAACAAAGCTACTCATTAGCCCTCTTTAAAAAAAATCTTGACAAGTGGATGGGAAACAGGAAATTCACCCCACGGATCACTTCTGTGGCTCTGCTCGACAGGGGCACAGGAAAATAAATGTCTTTGATGGCAAAAGCCAAGGAACCTTTTTGGCTAGGCTTATATAGGCTCTAGGGCCAATAACTTAGTACTTGCCTATGGACCTATGAATACCTATATGCCTTTACCATGTTATAAAATGCAGTAACTTGCAAAAATCTAACCAATGTCAGATAGACCTCTTTACTGTCCTCTGAGATTATCATGACAGCATCACATTCCATTGATGATCATGGATGCAACATTGAGGGAGGGAATTCAAATTAATAATAATAAAAAGAAGAGGATGACTGTGTGGCATGTGTCCTCTCAATACTAAAGTATAGTCCCTTTTACAGCTTTAATGTCTAGAATTTGTTAGTATGCTAAAAGATGTATCATATTTGGCCCTTACATTCCTTCAAATGAACCAAGAGTTCCTCATCTTTCTTATCTTCAGATTTGTTAATCATATATTTTGAGTTAAAAATTATTTGTTTTTCATTTGTTGTCTGACATCAGTATAATTCAAGAAAGTTTCATTAGCTTTTATTTAGCTCTTAGGCTGTCAAAACATGGATTTGAGTACCTCTGTTTTGTTTGGCATACTTTTCCGTAGAAATGTCATTATGGAAATGATCTACTTCAAAAGAAAGTTCCTGGATGGAAGATCACACTTCTTCTGAAGTCTTATTTCAAAGGTGCAACTGCATGAGGTAGTATAGACTTATTCATTTCCTTCAAGAAATCCAATCCTGAGCTAATGACAAAAGTCTCAATTAATTTAAAATACACAGCTCCCCTGAATCACAGTACTTTATCAAGAACAGTCTATATTATTGAGCTTATATAATAGATAATAAGAGCTTTCCTGTAGTGGACCCCTGATGACAACATTTTAGTATCTCTGAAAAAAAATAAAGCACTGTAAAACTATTTCTATGGGGGGAGTAACTCAAATCCAAAGAAAACAAACAAAATAAATGGTGGAAACTAAAGAAAATGGAAATTACACACATATTTTTTTTTAATTTTGCTTTATTAAAATCTTTCTTTTTAGATCAGTCTCACCTGTTTCATAAGCTTTTTATTCAAATAGAATATTCCTATGCCAACATTCATTCTTTTTCATTTGGAGTTCATTAGGTCTCCATCCCACTTCCCACATTATTTTTATTACTTATCAGCTTAGTCAGCACTATCCATCCTGATAATGTAACGTTATACGCTGATGATATCATCTTTCACAGAAATTACCCCATCCCCATGAACATTCCAAAATTAACTTCAGACAGAGTTTACTTCCTTATGGAATGCAGTGTTTCTATGACAGTATCCATGTTTTCTGCTACACAACACAGATCCTCTTCAACCCATATCACTACAAATAAGGAATCCGAATGATGAGCACAATTCAACAATACAGAAGTACAAGCACCTTGCACTTATCTTAGACCTGCCACTGATATTTAAACCCTTCATTGACCTAGTAGTTGCTAAAGGTTCACCCAGGTCATAGCCTGTTATCATCTTATCAAGGAAACCAACCAGATCCATGATAAAACTGCTTTCATACCTTATTAAAATATGCACTTCCCACCATTTCCCCGTGTGCCCTCAATAACACAACAACTCACAAAAATTCCATCTGTAGAATTGTAGAGATATAGAATTATTAACCTCTCCTCCCATCAAGAATATCACTGCATTACTTCACAGAAGGTCAGTTGGCTCCCGGCTACAGCAAATCTATTATTTTCTTTTTAGTTTACATTTAAAATCCTAGATTATCACTTCGGTCCATCCATATAAAGCAAGCTACAAATGAAATACTCCCATACACTCTCAAAGTCACAAAACAGTAAAACTAATCCAGTCGTGTAGAGAGAAAAGTTTCAGCAAAATTATTCTTGCTCACAAGAACCACCTTCCTACAAAACTTTGAGTCTGGAATACTTTCTAGAGCAGGATAAAACTTTGTTCGGTTATTATATGTCTGTCAAGTGCTCCTTTTTATGCACTTATTGATATAGGAACTTCAACAGATCACCTGCAAAGAGGAAATTCTTTTAGTAGATATGTGAACAGTTGTATGACTGTTGATAACAAAATATTAACAGTGCCAGTTCTGTACAATGTTATGAATATTTACTAAATTATATATACGTGGAAGAACAAGTGGATTCATTAGTTGTATAACAATGCTTTCTATATATGAGATATTCTGTGTCTCAGTTAACTCTTATTTTTGTAACTGAATGTCTCTCATTTATGTTGTACCTCTGTAATTGTGCATTTGCACCCTGCTCATAGATAAAAAAGATGCTTAGACTAGTAAACCCATCCAGCCAATCTATATATCTGTCTGTCTATATAGACAATGTGTAAAAATTGCAGTACATTTTATCTGGTTTCTTTGAATTCTGCATATTTATTTAATAAAGATAGGCATTTGCAAAACAAGAATTGCACAAATTGCAGTGCACTATAATCATTAAAACCAGACTCATTTATATATAAAAAATGTTTTTCCATAAAAATAATAAATGTACGTTCTTAAAAAAATGCACATAATATAAGCTCTAATGATTTATTATTGAAATAATAATAATAATTAAAAAAAACTTCCATGATACTACTTTTGCATATTAAAAGTTTAAATGCGCATAATGCAGGGTCCCCATTTTTTTCTCATTTCTATTTTTTCTCTTTACATAAACAAAAGCTATGGTTCAGGACCAAACTTCTCAGAATTCTATCATTGATGTTGTTGTTATTGTTTGTCTTTTGGCTTTTCCCGGTTAGGGGTCGCCACAGCGGAACTCCGGTCCGCTAATGATTGGCAGTTGTTTTTTTTTTTTTATGGTGTCGAGTTGCCAGCCCGATGCCCATTCAACGCATGTCTTTCGACGCCCACTCAAAGCTAATTGATAACCAGTTTACTATTGTTTATTCGAATGGAAAAACATTTTCCATTCAAATAAACGAATGGTAATACCGAAAGTAAAAAAAAAATAACTTACACAATGTTGAACCCAATGCTCGATGCATTTGACTCTACATTGTTGTCAAAACTGCCACGTGATAGCTGTATAGGAGCTGATGTAATCCAAACTTCTATACAGCTATCACGTTTTTGCAGGGGGGCAAGGCCCCCTGCACCCCCTTGTGGGGGGCAGCGCCCCCCACGCCACCCCCTACTTATATATTCTAACTCTGAGATTGCACTACAGTGGGGATCTGGATGAATTTCTACTCCCCACTGTACCGCGGTCTCCGTGCAAATAGTCAATTTCCACTTATGTGAATGCAATTGTGCATTCGCATAAGTGGAGTCAACTATCTGGTGCAAAAGTGCTTGTGCGTTCAACATTCTGTTTTTCGGCACATTGCAGCTAATAGAATGTCAGTTGCACAAACAATAATAAACCTTGATAACCATATGACAGAGATCATTTTATGCACATGCACACTTATATATATATGTGTGTGTGTGTGTGTGTGTGTGTGTGTGTGTGTGTGTGTGTGTGTGTGTGTGTGTGTGTGTGTGTGTGTCTCTGTCTCTGTCTTTATATATATAGATTCCTATTACAAGAACGAAAGTTCACTACTTCGAACTTGTAATAGGAAGCCTCACTTCTGTGAAAGTTTACTTTAAAGAAAGTGAAGTTATGCGTAAGTGCACTTCACCAAAAACACCACAGCACAGTGGAGGACATAAAAAAACAAGCTATGTCCTCCACTATGGTGCGATAGTCATGGACATTAGGGTTAGGGCACGGGTTAGGGTAAGGGGATAGTTAGTAAAACCTTCACTGTGCTGCAATCGTCACAGACCTTAGGGTTAGGGCATGGGTCATGGTAAGGGGATAGCTCTATGGTGAGTACTGCACGGAAGTTCAGTACAACACCTGTTCATTGTACTGAACTTTGCGGAAGTGCACTTTTGCTGCAGTGAGCATTCCATGCACTATTTCGAATTAGTGAAAATTCGATCTAGTGATTGGAACTCATATAGATATATATATATATATATATATATATATATATATATATATATATATATATATATATATATATATATAAAGAGAGAGAGACACACACACACACACACACACACACACACACACACACACACACACACACACACACACACACACACACACACACACACACACACACACACACACACACAAGTTATCACTGCAAGCTATTTAGTGCATGCTAAAACATTGGTATTTTTCATCAGTGGTACCATTGGTCAAATTATGTAACAGTTAAAGTTAATTATATTGACAGTAACATAATTTCCATGCATTTCCCTTCTCCTCATGTTTGTGCTTCCCTGGAGTTTGTATATTTACTTTCCAGGGTTGAGGGGCCAAAGACCCTCTATGCTGGGGGTGGTGTCAAGACAGCCCATGTAAAACGTTTTTTTTTTCCTTTTTAGTAATCACAAATGTAACCTATTGACTTACATTTGTGATTACTTTTTTTTTCTATTGATTTTAGTTGGTATTAATGGTAATTCATACTAAGTTCATTTGATGTTTTGTATTTCAGTCAAATTCACCTGGACTTATTCTTTCTAAAGTCGCTGTGTCTTAGATAGGAAATATATATATATATATATATATATATATATATATATATATATATATATATATATATATATAAAACAAATACACACACACACACACACACACACACACACACACACACACACACACATGACTTGATAGCTGTACAACTTACAGTTTGTAGGATATGTGGGCAAAAGCACCTTATGACCAAAGCAATTCTGGATGATTATAAAGAAGATTGTCTGCTTCTCTAACTTAACTTCCATGAAAAGTATCCCCAACATACATCTATCCCTTCTGTACAATTTAACAAAAACTTTAACTTTACCATACTTTAACATCCAAGAAAGCTAAACCGTAAAAAAACACAAGTCCATATTTGTAACACCAGAGAGAATCCAATGTCCATCAAACAGTCAAACATTTACTTTCAAGTTATTTCTTCAAGAACTGCTAGGAATCTTTTCAGAAAACTAGGAAATGAAGTCCAACATAACCCATATTCCATTGAGTAGTTCTGTTTGTAGATAAGCTTATGACATGCACATTTAACCTTTGCTTGTGTACAAAAAGTGGACGTTATGATTAATCTCTCACCAAATATACAAGTCCCAAAGCAATTTCTCCAGCCACTCCTCAAAATTGTAAGCCTAACTTAATTTTGTGCTCCCTCACAGAATACCTCAGAGGAATTTCCAGAAAGACAATGTACAATGTCATAGACACACATGAATTTAAAGCACACCACAGTACATTCACCATAATTCACACAGACACTGACAAAATGCACCCTTCCCTGGGAATGAGATGGTTAACTAGACATACCGTTTATAGATCTCATATGAGCCTTTGAATGTACAGCGCCGTCACTCCTTCTTGATACAGTTTATCACTTTGGCTTCAGCCCTAGCACACTTGCATTATTTAATAGCTACTTCCTGCAAAGAACCTTCAGTATCCAAGCTGTCAGTCATGCCTGTGATTCAGAACAGGTGCTCTTCAGGGACATGTTATAGGCATTATACTATTTTCCTCACTTATTAATGACATAACCACATCCATATCCCTCCTACAGTAACTTTTTACAATGATGACATTTTATTAGATAGCTCATGTCTAACTACTTCATATGTCAAGAAATCACTGCAGAAACGATTTTACTTATGTCCTTTAAGTCTCATCCAGTAAACTGAAACTAAATTTCACAGAAACAGTGACAGTGTTCTGTAATGCAAATCAAATCCATGCAGATGCAATTCACTCAAGCTCTAAAATCTTGATAATAGCAAGTATCTGAAAGTTTAGCAGTACAAATACTTAAGCCTTCTTAATTCCTTCTTGTGTTTCTTTTGTTGCCTCTTGTAAAACACAACAGAAAAAAACACCAAGCTGCTCAAGTGTAGCGCCCATCAGACCATGTCCGCTACTACAACTGACTTCCCAGATATGGACAGCTGCTGGCATCATCATGTCATCAGGCTTATACTTCCTGGGTGCTACAACTAATGTTTCCTGTAGGTGTCATAGCAACCAGTATACCACAGCTGTTCACTCCCATGTTTGTGACATGACTCCTCCACCTCGTGTGTTTTAATCAAACACGGGCTGTCTGGTACAAATTCAGGTGTTCAGCTCTGTACAACAGGGCCAGACCACTGCTTTTTTTTTGTTAGTACAGTTAGTTGTGCACATCTGATTAGATGTGATAGTAGTCTAATTAGATGTGCAGCTTTTCTTAAAGTAATCACTATCGCCTTTAGCACACAAAGACCTAATACTGTGAGATCTCTCTGAGCTTTAATAACCAACTTTAACAACTCAAATTCTAACAATTTTTTTTATCTCATGCATTTGTTTACCATCCTTCTCTGTACCTCTACAATTTTAGCTCTCCACCTTTCACCAGAAAAATATGTGAAACTAAAACAAAAAACAAATTTCAACATGATAGCTTTATGACTTATTTAATATCCCGTGCAGTCTGTAACATCTAAACATTCCATTTTACAAAACAAATGTTTATTTTTTTGTTTACGGTGACATTTTTGAGCTAGCACTTCAAAATAGTGCACACGGCTTTACTACTATGTGGTATACAGCTAACATCACTACACTCTAACTGAACTCACACTGAAGTAATAAGAAAATATAATTTGGGGGTTGGCATAATGGTTAAGGTATTTAACTCAGGGACTCAAAGTATAAGGTTTAATTCTCTCTTTGGGAAGCATGGCTAGGGTTAAAATCCCCCCTGTAGTTATTTGCCTACTACTCCCCTATGAGCCTTTACTAGCCTTGTCCCATAATCTGGTTGTTAATCTAGCTTTGCCTGCCTTCTATTCCAGTGTCTTTAACAGAAAAACACGTCTCCTATGATCACGTTTTTTTCAGCACATTATTTAGAACTACCTAATGATCTCTCCCACCTTACAACGTTCCTCAGTAGTCTCCTGTGGTCTGCAGAAGATTTTCCTTTCACAAAACTCTGCCTGCTTTACCCTCATTTGCAGTAGATATGTCTCTAACTTAGCCAGTAGTGTACTAGAAAATAACTGAGTATCTAAATTACAAAGTCATATTGGTCTAGAGTTTGCCAGGTCCTCTCTTTCAAACTCTTCTCTTGACCCTGAGACTCTTCTTGTTTTCAGTAACCCATTAGAAATATTATACAATATTCCCTGCCTTAGCTCAACATGTTTTTAGAAATCAATGGAAAATTCAACTTGATATCCCATTTTAACTTTATTCATAGTCTTAACTGCTACCAGCACTATTTATTGCCTTTAACCCTACCTTCTTGAGGTAACGTAGAGCCCCACCATTTCTCAAAAATAGCACTCTCCCCACCATCTCTCTTCTCCTCCTCCTTCCCTTCCTTAATATTTTCTGCAAATACCTTTAAACCTTCCTCTAACTTTTGTGACCTCTTTATTTTTCTTTGCTGTAATATCTCCTTACATAATATTATTTCTGCCCTCACATCTTCCTATACACACTCCCAAACCTTACCTCTTCATTGTCATTCCTATGTATAACTTCACATGCCATTCCTACAACCAACTGAATTTCTCTAGCCCTTTCCTCTTATAATGCTTCCATCTCCATCCATGAAATTAATAGCTTGCCCACTTAAATTTCATTTCACCATCACATAATCCTAAACACTTCCGATCCCATAACAGCTCTATCTCCAAACTCAACTCCTCATCCACAACTAATCTTTCTACATTTTATATTCAGTAGGCATAAAATATAAAACCTCTTTTTTCATACATCTTTCCCTCCAAATACCTGCAACCTATGGGTGATTAACCCTCCCCCCACCAGCACAAAAAGCTCTATTCCCTTTCCACTCTCACGTTGTCAATATTTTCATTTTGCCATTCCCTCAATGCAGTCATCGTTTTGCTCATGAAACAAAACTGTCACCTTTTTCTGCTCATAAAAGCCTCAGTTCATCTCCCACTTCCCATCTCCCTGTCCCTATGACTCCTCCACTCAAGTCCAACTTTTCCTGCAATAAGCTACCCACTAGCCTTTCCATTCTCGCTTCTTGCCACCACCACCTAATCTCTCTTCTCTGCACTAATTGTGCTTCTCTATTACTTAACTTAAGCTCCACTAAACCAACTATATTCATCTTTTCTCTTATCATATAGTCAGTAAACTTTCCTTCATAAAAGGACTATTAATCACTCTCTTAATTCAAAGTTGCATTTGTCCTCTAGTCTGTTAGACCTACTGACTACTGCTGCCTACACATCTCTCCTTTCTGTATTGTACCTCACCACCAGCATCCTTCTCAGTTCCCTCACATTTCCCTTGGGGCATGAGGAGACCCTTTGAAAACTCTTACTCCACTGCACAATTACACAGATAGAATAGGAAAATGTCTGGCAGAAACTCCCTTTAAGAATCATACATACTCATATTCTTTGTGCACACACACACACACACACACACACACTCTGTCTCTTGCTCTGTATATATATATATATATATATATATATATATATATATATATATATATATATATAAACACATAAATACACACACACACACACACACAACATTTTGTAAAAAGTGCATGGCAACAGACTTTCACAGTTTATGCAACAGACTTGAAGTTTGACAAATAATCATAAAATGATTTCCAAAAGATAAAAAAACAGTTTTCAACATCCATGTCATATGTTAATAACTAAACACAGTTCCCCGTGTTATACATATCTCTTGAAATGTTTTAAAGAATCTAGACATACTCTGCAAAGTAGTACTCTATATAGTCGAACAGCCAACCTTTGAGTGGGTTTCTGCTTGTTCATACCATGCTGAACTGAGAAGAGCTTCTAGCCACTACCCTTAGCTGAGATGCCAGACGACTAGAGGCCACTGAGCTTCCTAAAAGCCTTAAGTTGCCTGTTTTCTTGATTAACTTTACTATTTATTGCTTATTCTTACTATTTATTGCACTTTTTATTGTCTGCTACCTGCTTTTTTACTGTATTTTATTACTATAAATGAATCTGCACTATTACACTGCAATTGTCTGCCTTACTCGGCATGTTAAATCGCTTTTTGTTACTGTTTTCACTGTTTGTAAAGCTTTTTGCTATTTTCACTGTTTGTAAAGTATTTAATAGAATTTTTTTCTGCTTGTAAAGCATATCTTTGTTTATTCTGTGACCCCCCCCCTCCCCAATAGTGTGCTATATAACTGGATTATTTGCAGTTAAAAGCATTCTTTAGAGTCTTCTTGCTCTTTTTTGCTGTTTAAAACATTTAGTGTCTCACTGCTGTTTTCTGCTATGATAAACATTTATTTTGTGTTTTCAGCCCAAAATAGTGTAGCTAGTAGTTGTAGCATAGTCCAGATAGATGTATGCTGCATCTGGGCCTATTTGTAGTGGATGTTTGTTCTGAGCACATTTTTAAGGCCATCTTGGATTGGAAAGGGCCCTTCTGCACTCTAATGAGAGGATTGTGCTGATTGGTACATAGCTGGTAAAGGCTGGCTGGTCTAGGGCTTAAAGTAATCACCTCATTGCTTCTTTTGATCTTTCTTTTTTATTTTTTTTTTTAGGTTTTAACCTTCTGGTATTCTGCTTGTCTGTGCATCATTTAGCATCACCCACTGCCGCTCAATTGTGGACAGATAATTTCGACAATTTTTCCCTTAGATATAGCTGTATCCCATTTGTGTAGCCTCATCTTTAGCACGTTTGTGGACAAAGCGGAATTACTAGTGAAGCTGGGTAAGTACCCATTGTCATAACTGCCTGAAGAGTTTTTCTGAGGCCCTGCTCTACTGACTAGTGTAGCACTAAGCCTAGCCATTGTGGTACTAACATATTTGCCCACTAGTTATTCCTATGTGAGACCCCTTTTCCTGCCATATTCCTGTTTCTGACCATATAGATTTACCTAGCACTATGAATGAACAACTTCCCACAATTTCTACAGCCAGCTTGTTTGAGATGGGCATGCTGAGGCAGTGTAGCAATTGCCTCATGTACACAGACAACCCCCTACTTCTACTCCATACAAACTCCATATGTGAGATGCAACTATGTTAAAAACCTTGAATCCATGCTCTCTCACGTGCCAGTCAGTACATTTGACACTGAATGGGTTGTCGATATGCACACCTCATCATCTACTCCACCCAAAACCACATAGCACATACTTACATATGTGGATGTCCTCACCTGAAATTTACCTAAGCACCAGAGACCTCTCATGCACAAACACAAGTACCCTACCCATAATTTGTGCTCTGCAGAACACAATACACACAATAGCTCATGCACCAGTGTCTCACCTGTCAAGCCCATAAGGCTAAACACTAACATACTGGTTATAGGTGGTTCCATCATGAGACACACAGATGTCCCTCTCACCAGGCTGGATAAGAAGGTGGTCATGGTCAGCTGTCTGTCAGGTGCCAGGATCCACCATATCACACATGCACAAAGTTTCTCAACAACATGTGCTGTTATGACTCCCTTATAGTCCATGTTGGTGTGAACAGCTTGAGATGTATCTCCCTGGACTATATGAATAGAGGCATGACTGGCCTCTCGGACTGTGTGTCTTGGCCATGTATGTCCCTAGTCTTAAGCAGCATTTTACCTTCATCTAGAATGATGCCTCAATACAAGCAGAAAATGATTGACTTCAATAATTGGCTTAGTTTTTGATTCTAAGGGATCTAGTATCTGTCAGCCTGGGATGACATGATTGACAGACCTCAGTGCTTTGCCAGAGATGGTCTTCATCTGTTACCCCTGGGATTTTGGCTACTGGCTAAGGCTCTTGGCAGCCCCATAGTGCCTTTTTTAGGCAGTTTCACAAGGACAAAACCCCTGATGTAAAAATACAAAGCAAAATCAACTTTAAGGTCATGCTGTTAACTGCTAGGAGTCCTAACATGAAACCTGAACTCACTGGAAGCAGTCCTGAGACCTGTTCCAAGCCTGTGAAGAGCATCCCAGCCATATCGGGTTACACCTTATTCCACATGTTAAGACCACAAACAGAAGTCAAGAAAACTAAAGGAGGCAGTGCATCAATATTCAACAAAGATAAATACACCTCCAGATTAGTTAAACAGTATGATTCCCTGTAGATACATCAGGTGCAATTAACTGTTGGCAGGACCCCTATTCAAGTCATTGTCAACTACAGAAACCTATCCATGAATCAGGACACCCACTCTACCTATCTGGATCAACTTGAGTCTATCAAGATACATCCAAACTCAATGTTTTTAGGTGACTTTAACTACTGCAGCATTGGCTGGGTGAATTAAACATGCTCAAACTCACCTTCCCAAAGGGTCCTTGACTTTGTCAACTCCAATGCCCTAGACCAGCTGGTTAACACCCCCAATAGGGGCACCAGCATCCTGGATCTGGTGCTTACAAATATGGGAGACCAATGTAACACACTTTCATTAAGAGCAATATTCCTGCAAATTACCATATCATTGGAAATACCCTAAGTAAGCACTCAGTGGTGAGTGATCTGGGCACTCAGTTTGACAGCAGCCTTGCTTTGATCACCATGTTCCCACAGTGATAAGAAGGGTATTCTATATGGCTCATCTCATAAATAAGGGCATTGCCTCAATAAAAGGTGAAGTTATCACATCCCTGTGCTCTTGACTTATTAGCCCAATCCATCCATCCTCAACCTCTTTTCCCATTTTGCACATGTGGTCGGGTGTCACTTCTGCTGTGACAATCATCTCTAGCCAAGTTTGACACCACAGGGTGTCTAGCCCTGCCATGGTAATTCATTTGTACCACTCACTCACACACATACTTACTCCTACAGCCAATCTAGAGTGTCCAATCCACCTACTGCATGTCTTTGGAACATGGGAGGAAACCAGAGCACCCGGAGGAAATCTGTGTGACCACAGAGAGGACATGCAGACTCCGCACAGAAGGCACCCCAGCTGAGAATCAAACTGGAGAACCTCTTGATGTGAGGCAACAATGCTAACCACTGCACCACCATGGCTACCATTTCACTAGACCAATAATTGAGTACAATGCCCTTTTTGTTTTGTACTTTTTAAAGCACCTGCACCAGTTGGAGAGACCACAAAGGTTCCTCACAAAGAAAACTCAAAGTCTTCAGCAGGTGTCCTATGTGGATCGGCTGAAATTACTGTCACTTTATTCTCTTTTATACAGACTACTCAGAGGTGATCTCTACCTTAAATATAAGGCGATCTCTGACTCTGCTTTATTGGAAATCCTGCACATCCACAAGTCAAATGCAACACTAGTTACTCGGTCTAAGAACTTAAACTTGATATGCGACATGAATAGAACCTGCTAGAGGGACAGATTTCACAGAGGTTACCACACCTTTGGAACAGACTCTAACTTCATGTCAAACAGAGCACCTCATTGGCCCTTTTCAAAAGCAATCTGGACAATTGGATGGTTAACCATAAATTCACCCCTGGGGTTCCACTTGTGTCCCTCTTGGACAGGGGCAATAGGTGTTGATCGTGGCAACAAGGGTAAATTTGGCTAGGTTTGTAAGGGTCTTTGGGCCATTAGCCTAGTAACTTCCAATGATCCTATGAACATTCTTAATATGGAAATCTGTAATGCCAGCAGAAGTCATGGAATAATCATACAAACACTGCTGCCTGCATTATTTTGTGGGTGGACACAGAATACTAGGGAGTTGAGGGAATTTGCCTGTTTGTGCTGTTGTGCAATGTCAGAGTTAGTATCTATTATTAGCAGGGTGTGTGGAGGTGCATCCCCTCTGTAAAAAATAAATAAATAAATATATATATATATATATATATATATATATATATATATATATGAAAATGCAAAATGTTAGCAGCCTTTATTGCCCCCCAGATGAGTATAATGATGGAAAGACATAAATTCAGAAATCAAAAGCCAGGTGAAGCTATGGAAGCACGTTACTGACTTAAGAAATAAAGTAAAGACATGCAGAATTGGGGATTTACAAGATGATTTAATAAAAGACTGCCTTCCATGTGGCATTAGTAATGATAGGGTGAGAAAAATTCTACCATGTGATAGTGAATTAACAATGAGCAAAGCTATTGAAATTTACCAGATTTGTGAACTCACAGAAAAACCTACTAGTATGTTTGGTGTATCTGCAAATGCCAACAGTGTGCAATAAAAAACTAAGACAATGCAGCTTTATAAGTGTAATTAGAAGAGCTATGCCACACCACCTACTGTTGTTAATTGTCTTAATTGTGGGGGCAGTCACAAACCTAAACAAGAAAAATAATTAGCCTATGGCCAACAGTGTCACAAATGCAAAAAGGTGGAATCATTTCAGAAAGCTCTGCAAATCGAGTCATAATAAATTTCATCCAATGAAGTCAGTGCATCAGATTGGAATTGTAGCAGCCCCTGATGACGGTGATGAAACCTTTTATGTTGGTGGTGTTTCTGAAGTCGGTAAAACAGTCAACACTGTGGATTCCCAATTGTCAGCAAAAAAGTGAAATATTTTGCACTGTACGAATTAATGTGAAACCAGAAAAGCTTAAAGTAGACCCTGGATAAAAATATAATATCATGTAAGCAAAAGCTCATGTAAAAGTAAATATTTGGAGAGAGCCTCGACTCAACAAGCAGGGCAAAATTAGTTGCTTACTGTGAAATTCAGACAGATGGTGCTGTAGTCCTTTCTTGCCATTCTGCAGGTAGTGGCTATGATTTACAATACTATGTAGTTAGAAGAGATGTATAGTCATTACTAGGCCTAGAAGAATGGCACTGATTTAACTCAATAAAGAAGGTCACCATCTAAATACAAACAAAAATGATAGTTTTTCACAACATATCTTTAAAGAATATGCCAACATCTTCAAAGATGAAATTAAGTTCTTAATTACACATTCCATGAAGCTGAATCGTGAAATAAACCCAATTATCAGACCTGCACGTAAGATCTCGGTAGCAATGTAAACTAAAGTATACACAGAATTAGACAGACTGGTGAATTTAGGTGTACTTAGTCTTGTGGCAGAGCCTCCCAAATGGGTATCATTCAGGGTGGCAGCTAACAAGAAAAGCTCAGATGACATTCGGATATGTATTGATCCTAGAGACTTAAATAAGGGCCTTAAACATTCTCATTATCCAGTGTGCACAGTCGAGGAGGTAGCAGCTCTAATGCTAAATTCAACTAGTTTTGGATGCTAAGAACTCCTTTTGGCATTTCTCACTAGATCACAGATCTGCTTTATTAACAACATTCAGCACACCGTTTGGGAGATTCAGGTTTTTGAGAATGCCATTTGGAATCAGTTCTGCTAGTGAAGTATTCCAACATGCCATGGAACACATATATGCTGGATATACTTGTGCCATTATTGTGGACGACATTATTGTTGGAAGCAGTGGAGAACATAACAGAAATCTCAGGAAAGTTTTAGACCATGCACGTGTGGTTAACCTCAAGCTAAATCCTGTAAAATGTAAATTCAAACTGAAGGAAGTCAACTACGTTAGTCACATGTTCATAAGTTCCGGGCTACAGCCCGATCTGTCAAAGATAATAGCAATCAATGAAATGTCAGTTCCAGATGATGCTACATCTTTACAACATTTTCTGGGTATGATTAATTATTTGGGAAAATTCATCTCAAATCTTAGTGAGCTTTCTGGACCATTGCTTGAGTTAACATGTAAAAAATAAAATGATCTTGGTCTGAACTACACCAAGAGGTATTTGATACTTAAAAAAAAGAATTGGCAGTCCAACCACACTGAGATACATATCTTCCAACCATACCGAATTACTCATTTTTTACCGAGCTTTGTGGCCCAAATTCCCGAGTGGCACCACTTCATTTCCGAGTTTTTCCCAGCTTTTTTTAATTTTTTTTCTTTCACTTTTTGAGCTGACATCATCACATGTGATGATGAATGTGCAGTCTGCAGTGCAAAGCATTCAATGGAAAAGTCCAAAATAGATGGAACTCAATTTAATAAACATTCTAAGCATTTCTCATGACCAGACACTTGGTTATCCAGCTCAAAGACTGATATCAAGACAAACATGAACAACCCTTCCAGTTAGCAAGCAGCTGTTAGTGTCAACCTCAAACAGCAATAAGACAGCTAAGGCTCAACTATCTCAAAAGCATCAGGCACAGAAATTATTTGATAACAAAACCTGTAGAGCTCTTTAACCATTGTTGCAAGGTGAAGTTGTTAGAATGCAGACTTCAAAAGGCCATGACCATATGTGTGGGAAGTTTGTGCTGAACCAACATCCTACGGGTCTATATTAGATTGTCAAAATCTTCTTTCATTGATGGCTTATTCATTGACTCCTATCCATTGAAGCTAACACCAGCGAACATTGACATTTTTTTACAAGGTAAGCAACCAATTGGCCACTATCCCACTGAAACACACATCACACTAAATCAAACACATGCAAGTGGGGGGCTTCACATTCCACACATCCCCCTACTGTATATACCAACTCCAAGATCGCACTATGGTGGGGAAAATAGCAATGTTGTGGTGCTGGCCAATTTGACTAAATTTGTTCATGTATTTGAAATAAGGGACAAAGTTAAAGAGGGGGGAATGCAGAACAGTTATTGTTTGTACCTTGACAGCTACTGTTGGATGTAGAACATTTATTGTTTGTACCTTGACAGCTACTGTACTTTAAGGAAGCACATGGGGGGTGGTATTAAGCAAAGTTTAGTTATGAGTAAGTCTTACATGTGCATGCAGATGGATCCATGCTGGCTGTACATTAAGCCACTGATGACTTACATTTACTGGCTCCATTCGACATTTAACAGTTGTGTTTAGTATTAATCTGAAAGTTATTATAGTATAGTTTTATCATAATGTAGTTGCTCTTTAGTTTCATTGTGAAGTATTATGAAGTTTTCAAGATACTGAGATGTTACATATATTTGACATTTTTCCACTCTATTTCTCTATCCTGCATTAGCATTCTACTCTTGTTAGATAGCCAAACTGCATTATTTATTTTTACTTTCTTCCTTCTAGGAGGCACAAGGTTATTTAGGATGTTTAGAAAAGTTGTATTGAATTCATTTGCAGCATCGTCTAAGGGGAGGATTTTTAGGAAATTCCAGTTAATACATGATAGTTAGGTAATAAACATTTTTAGGTTAAAATTGGAAATATTGTGTTTTGTTTTATAAATATGCTGTTTAATTGGATGTGTGAGATGTCTGGTCATATAGAATGGGAGCATGTGGTGCTATATTTGCTAAGGTCTGATACTAGGATCCAGTCTATTAAGGAGCTTGATGCCTAGCTATAATGTGTGGGGCTATTAATTAGCTGTGTGAAACCATACAAGTTCATGCTAGATGCAGGGGAGTTGGAGTTTGTCCAACCAGTTCACATTCACATCACCTAATAGTGTTTTTTCTTGTGGAAAAGTTATGAATATGCAATGCAGGATATCTTCTTAGCTGTACTGTCACCAAGAGGAATGTAAAGGACGGTAATACATATTTGTTTAGAATTGCTTATTTTGAAGAAAGCAGTAAGAAGTTCTACTGAACTGAATTTTGGTATCAGTTTACTGTAAGGGGAAATTTGGTAGGTGTTGGGAAATATTAAAGCCATACCGTTCCTCTTAATATGGTCATTATGGATGATATTATAGCCAGGAGGTATAGCTTTGGAGTAATTTATGTTAGGTTAAGCCAAGTTTCATTTACAGCGAGAACTCCAGGCTTATGTTGGGCAATCCAGGCATTTAGTTTAGCAGTTTTATTTGTTATCCTTCTAACATTTATTGCAGCAAAAAGTAAGTCTCTGGGGTTGGGGAGTGGCAGTTGTTGGGTTATACAAATGTATGGGAGAGAATTATCTTTGTGTTCATTGTAAGTAGTGGGGCCATAATTAGGTTGTATATCTACTCCTAGAAGGATTTTAATATATGGGGAATTATGCATGCTTGTTTTTGGGAGAGCATTCCTGCACTTAATTTTGTTTTGCTTTGAGATGAAGTGCAGTTAATTAGCCTAGGTTTGGAATAAAGGTGAGGGTCTCTATTGAATAGGTTTGATGCAATGTGTGGAAATTGTAAAGAGATGTTTGGATAAGTGGTTGGGATAGAGTTGGAGAGATATTTATGGATATTATTGAGCCATGATAGATGGCACAGGAGGAGGAGAAGAATAGAGGATAATCTGAAGAGTAACATAATTTGGCCCTCTTCAAAGCGAACCTTGACGATTGGACGGGAGAAAGGAAATTCAACCCGGTTATCATGCCAGTCACCCTGCTAGACAAGGGTCCAAGGAAGTAAATAGTGTGGGAAGAAATAGCCAGGGAATTGTTATGGCTAGGCTTGTATAGGCCCTAGGGCCGATAGCCTAGTACCAACCTATGAATTAAGTACAGGGATCAGTATTTTATAGATGCCAGGTGGTGGGGATATAGCAAACAATAAGGAAACAAGAAGTTGTAGGACAGTAGGAGATTTAGTGATGGTGGATTCTGAAATCTGGTACAGGATAGGTAAGGAGAGAAGTATTTTCTATAAAGGAAGAAAGTTAGGTTGTCCTGGTATCTTCTCTGGAATGTAAGAAATAGAGGGGTATGAAAGGCTAGAGTATTATGATTAGTCAAAATTAGATGGCTTATTTGGGAAATGTAAATGATACAACATGGAATAAATAAGTACTATTAAGGAGGGTTGTGATTATGAATGGCTATAGTGTAAAGCAATATGGGAGAGAGAAAGATTGTCCGGAATGGGGCTAGAAATTAAATAGAGATAGAGAAGTAAGAAACAGAAGAGTATATATGGCATTTGCAAGGCCATTTGGGGGAGGCTTGGAATAAGAGTCACAAGTGAAATGTGTATGCAGGAATGATGATGTCAGAGTAAGAAGAGATGGGTGGGAATTGGGGTTAGTGCACGGGAGCGAAGCAAAGCTTAGGTCAAATTATAACTAATAAATAGCTAATACAAAGCAATTAACAAAAATACAGGTTTTCTTTTCTAGTCTGAGGGTAAATAACTGTCATATGCTCTATAGTCTACTGGTTAAGAAAAAGGGGACAGTGGTCCTTAGAGTGCATGGACTATTTCACAGAGACTTTCAGTCACAGACCTTGCATGTATTTGACTGATTAAAGTTAATACATAGCAAGATTCTTCATGTTAAATGTGATTACTTTATGCAAAGACAAAATTCCTAGCAAACTTATAGAAGTAGGACCTTGTGCCAGAGTTCCTGCAGTATAGAGGTCAGATGTAGTGACCGCAGGTTCTGAAATGAAAGAAAAAGAAAAACTCTGCTAAACTTAATATTGTATTGAGGCAATGAAGCTGGTACTTAAGAGATGGATGAAAGACTACAGTAAGTCAGAGCCATAGAATACAGGGGAAGTATGAGAGAAGAGTGATGGTAAGAAAGGGAATGACTGTAAGCTCAAAGTAGTTTTAGCAGGAGGTATAGTGATAGAGAACCACAGTAATACAGTGTAGATATACAGCTGTATTGAGCAAATTATCAGAACATGGCACTACACTGATAAGCACAATATAGAGCCATCAATTAGTAAACATTCTTGGGATTAAGCAACACATCAAAACGTGTTTTATATATATATATATATATATATATATATATATATATATATATATATATATACACAGAACACCAGCAACTCACATTGCTTACATATCTGTTAAAGGGAGACATGGTCAGCATATATAAAGCTTATCCGATCTGAATGAAATTATTACAAATATAATACACTACCAAATTCTTTTCACTGTTCTACACAGCCTTAGAACAAATAGAAATGCAATAAAATATGATACGTGCCTGCTCTATGAAGTTTGATCATAAATGAGTGTAAGAGGAGAATACACTGAAGGGATATTTAGTAATACTTTATTTATTTATCATTTTGTTAACTGGGAAAATCCGACTTGGAATTCAGCCAATTTTCAGCGGAGGCCCAGGAAGAAACTCTCTGGATGTATATTTTTCCAATGTGGGAGGAAATCAGGTCACCCAGAAGAAACCAACATGAATGCAGGGAGGACATCCAGACTCCACACAGAAGGCACCCCAGCCAAGAATCGAACCGGAGAAACGCTTGCTGTGAGGCGACAATGCTACTGCTGCACTACTGTGCCGTCCTTTACTACAGTGACAGTCACACCCTTAGGTCAATGCATAACTGAGAGCAATCAGTTTATAGCCAGAGCAAAGCAATTAACAAGAAGATGCAAGTAAAACAGGTGTCATTTCCTCAGACTAAATAACTGGCATATGCAGTATAGAGTACTGGCCAATCTAAAGGGGACAGTGACCAACTTAGTAAGGGGTCCTTAGAGTACACGGACTATTTTACAGAGATTTTTAATCACATAGCAGCAAGGGTTTTCATGATAGATAAGTTTACATTAAACACCGACAAAATTCTCAGTAGACTTGTAGGTGTAGGGCCTTCTGGCAGAGCTCCTGCAGTACCAAGGTCAGACATAGTGCACAAAAGCTCTGCTCCATGAAAGAAGAGAGTGATAATGTTTTGATGAATTACCTAGATATTTTGAAGTACATCCTGCTGTATATGCTCTACATATGCTTCTAAATATATTTTACATATGCCCTTTGAAATTAAATATGCAAATTTTGAAGTATATTATAAAAATGTAGTAAAAGACCCCTGCCTCCCCCCTTTACTGGCATACACCATTTATTAAGCTGTCAGTCACTCAAAAGTTGGCCAGTGTCATTATAACAACTTCAGTCTACTCTAAGTTCCTTTTTATTCTAAATGAGGAAAAAAAATAACCCATGATTTGCAATAAGAAATCTTTTAATACGAAGACTACCAATTTCAGCATCAACTACATGATTTCTTATTTTTCCTTTCAGGTTCAAAATCACACCATGAACTTCTAAAACATCTATCCAGATGATCTTTTTTTTTTTTTTTTTTTTTTAAGAAACCTTTTTACTGGCTCATCACTAAAGCGGAATGAGAAAACACTGGAAACATGAGTCACAAATCATAGAAAATGATGAAGTTTATATGACATGGGATCACTCATTACCAACCGTTCAAAAGACAGATGCTAGAAAACTGGATGTAGTGGTCCAAGAAAAGAAGACAAAAGTTACATTGATCATTGAAATCTCTACACCCTGTGCCTACATTGTCTTGTGCACAGAGAGACACACAGTCATAAAATATCAGGATCTGTAGGCAGAAACAAGAGCAATGTGCAAGAAAGATACCCAGACAGTTCCAATAGTAGTAGTAGTAGTAGCAATGGGTCTTATAAAAAAGAATCTACAATCATATTTAGATATGTTACCAATTCATGTAACCCCAAACACATTGCAGAAGGAGTCATTACTGGGCACATTGCAGGTGCTGTGAAGACCACTTTTGCGTGGCATCAAAGACTGAAACAATATTAATTTCAGGAACTTTATTCCTACTTTGACTTAGGAATGGGGTCCATTCCCGACATGGTATTAGAACCCCAAAATACTGGGAGAAATTAAAAGACAGGATCCATTGTTGCCATGTAGCTAGACAGTGCTGAAACAAAATTTAAAAATGAAATGTCAGTGCTTCTTTTGACCACTGTCTCCGTTCCTAACCCTATGTGCTTAACCTACATGAGTATCTAGTAATGGGGTGTCATTAGTCACCAAACATAGAGAGCCATGGAAAACATTTAACAAGTTTCTGTCCATTTTACCCCTTCTTTCATGCACAATGTTCTCACATTCTCACACTGACACTTATTCTCCCACATCATCCATGTACTGATCACTTAGTTATTAATTATTATTATTATTATCTAATTATTATATAATATTATTATATATAATTATTATTATTATTATTAATTACTTAATGATTATTGTTAATCACAAAACTATAATCTTCTCTCCCTCATTTTTTAGGTAGCCTTTTGGTCTTGTTTACTTCACTACTGAGATACTCAGATACTAACCATTACTTCTGATTAGTGTGACCTCCTGACACAAGGATCCTGTATCCATAATGATGGCACCCAACCTCCCATATACAGTCTTCAGTTTATTACAACTAGTACAAGCATTTATTTAAAGGTAGTGTTGCTTTAAACACCTCTCCCCCCTTTTTAACTAGTACAATACATAACTTTTATAATAAAATCATACCTATTTAGCCCTTGTAAATGGCACTACTTCAATCACAGCATTACATGTCCTACCAATTCTATGAAATCTTTAAAGTATGGTGAAGAAGGCTTTAATAAAAATTTGCCCAGATGAAGCTCTAATTTTCTTGCTTCATGATGTATCATGTGTGAGAGTGTGTGTGTGTGTGTGTGTGTGTGTGTGTGTGTGTGTGTGTGTGTGTGTGTGTGTGTGTGTGTGTGTGTGTGTGTGTGTGTGTGCGCGTGTGTTGTGTGTGTTGTGTGTGTGTGTGTGTGTGTGTGTGTGTGTGTGTGTGTGTGTGCGCGTGTGAAATATACTTAGACGTTGTGCTAGCAACAAGCAGATGTACTGCAACATGATTATCTCAGAAATAAGATTATATAATTTAGCATCAGAATGCCTTGTAGTTGTATGTATTTGTATTCAGTGGCACATCCAGGAAGCCAAAGTAATGTTATCTTTCATTGTTCTGTATGTATAACACAAAATAATTATCAGTTATGAATATAAAGGAATCAGCAACTTTGCAATGATGAGATAAGGTTTATATGTGTTAATCTTGGTCTACGTCACTTCACTGAAACCCATTTCACTGAACACATGGCTGAAAGCTCACTTCACTGAAAACTCATTTGACTGAAACTCATTTTGTTGAAAGGTATATGCCCTTTTCCCAATTGTAGTGCGATCCTGGAGTTAGCAAGTATATATAGCAAGGGGGGTGTGGAGGACGTAGCCCCCCACATAGTTTGGATATATATTGTCTTCTAAAAAGAGTTATTCATTGGAGTTGTAAGTATCCATGTATATGGTTTAAAATGTATAAAATAGGTGCGGGGGGACTATGCCCCCCAGCTCCCCCAATGTGGGTGTGTGTGCCCCCCACCCCCCTAACTATATATACTAACTCCAGGATTGCACTACTGTGGAGAAAAAGGCATATACCTTTCCATGAAATGAGTTTCAGTGAAGTGAGCTTTCAGTCAAGTGAGCTTTCAGTCAAGTGTGCTCAGTGAAATGGCTTTCACTGAAATGAGCTTTCAGTGAAGTGATGTAGATCCGTTAATCTACAAGTTAGTCAAGAGCTGAAGGTATTGAAGATGTGTTAGTCATATGGCTTATTAGAACAGACATATAACAGATAAATAGCACTGATAGCTAATAAAAACAATGCAAGAATGTGTTTTAATAAGTCCAAACCAAATATTCAAAGTGCTTAGTGAAAAAAGGTAATGACAGAAGTGTGTAGACAAGGATGGTCACTGCATGGTTAAAAATTAAAAAAAGCATCATGATTGCTTTAATTGTAAATTATAAACCAGACTACTAACGTGACTGTTAGGGAAACTAGAAGTACCCTAGCCCTAAGCTTTTTTTTGGTTATGTTTATTATAACCTTTAAAAACGTCAATAGTAAAACATACCATAACAGATATCACAGATAAAAACAGTTATTAAAGTTAATTGAACTGACTTACTTAAGTAATGAAGGCTAGAGACTAGCATCACAACACCTTCACTGTTCCTTTGAATCTCTTCATGGCTCTCATACAGACTACAGCAGTCACCTGCATATACTCTGATATATGTGGCCTGCTAAGACTAAGCATGAATAAATTATTTGAATATACCTTGTTATGCTCATTCTTCTTGGAAAGTCTATTCCTTTATTGTTATGTTTTCCTTTTCCTAGGTCATTAATTTCACAGACTGTGTCACTGGGACAGTAGAGTTACAGAGCTGGATGCTCTTATAGAATTTTTACCTTCAAAGTAGCTTTAAATACACGATTCTTCTGTATTCATTAATTTCATTTATTTCATCAGACATTTTTTGAGAACATCTTCAGAACCAGAGTGGATTATATCCATCGTGTTATTTTTCTTTAGAAAATGCCCTTACACAATCCTTGACAGTCCTTTGGTAAGACATCTGAAACACCATACCAAAATTCAGTTCCACCCCTTAAAGAAGATACTAGTCAACCAAAACCAATAGGAAATCCACACAATGCAATATAGTTTTAAGCACTTTTTATTCTCCTTTAATAATACAGACTTCATTAGCAATACATAATAATAATAACAATAATAATAATAATAATAATAAATCCCACTTTAAATAATCTTTCTATCAAAATCACCAGGTTTAAATGGAAGTATCACTTTAAAAAGTGTTTTTAGCTATGAGAGGTAAAAGAAAACAAGTTTGATTGCTTTTCACATATCTCATATAATTTTGATAGAAGAATTATTTAAAATACTATATTTTTAATTCTGTACTTCTAATAAAGTTCACATTATTAAAGGAGAAAGAATGAGCCTAAAACTGCAGTGTGTTGTGTGGACTAAAATCCTCTGAAACTGTGAGATATTCATTTTTCAAAATGCCCAATAAAATCAAAGGCAGCCAATAAAACTGGCTTGTGCATTGAAATCATGCCACTATAAAACTTCTTATCAGTTGTGTAACCACTCAGTAAGCTCCAAACCACCAGTTTAAAAGCACAGGATTCTGCTTTAATGTACTATCCTATACTTTGTTTGTCAACCCTACCCCTTTGCCCTCCGACGCCTTTCATTGTTTCATTTATACTAGACACCTCCACCCTAATTCCTAGCATCTAGTAGGGATACTTTGACATTCTTGATAAAGTGCAGAGAGAAAAATTACTAACCCAGTCAAAGAACTTTTTTTTCTTCTTAACAAATAAATGTCTTCTTCATTTTTTACCACCCACAATCATTACCTTTGATATGTTAATTCTATTCTTTTGTGACCCAATTCTCTACTTCTTTCCTTTTTATCTCATCTTCCACCTCCCATTTCAAGCCCAACTTTACTCTTCATAACTTGGACTGTTGTCATCCACAACAGCTAGCAGCCACTTACTGAATCTTGCTATGGGCCTTTAAAAACTACTGCTACTCACATGCCTTTTATTGGATTATTTTATTGGTTTACTACTACTACAGTGTCAGGAAAACACAATTCATTTGTGTCAAAAATACAGTCATGTGAAAGTTGTTACTTCAACACTGCATACCATGGGTATCACTTTTCAGCCTTATTATAAAATAGTCTTTTAGGCAATGCCATCTCTTTACCAAACAACACAGATTATTACAAGGATGACATGGTTATGTGACATTGATTCAAATTTAGCCCTATTGATAGTTCTGTTGTCAAATGTAATGACTTTGTCATGTCTTTGATATATATATATATATATATATATATATATATATATGTGTGTGTGTGTGTGTGTGTGTGTGTGTGTGTGTGCGTGTGTATAAATATATAAAAATATATCAAATACAAGGTTGGGTTTTCTTATTACAGAAAAAAACATTCTTACCATCACAGAAAAATGGCTGATAGTACATTTGCATGATAATGAGTTGCAGTTCCTAATTTTTAACAGGAACTTTTCTGTGATGATGGGTACTTGGTAAGAGATCCAGAGTGACTATGCTTACACAAACATCCCATAAACCAAAACAACTTCTTGTTGTAATGCCATGTATTCACATATTCGAGAAATCTCTAAAGAGATTCCTCTTTAACTGCTAACTCTGTACATGTCTTACACCAGACTGTCACTTTCTGTTACCCTTTCCTCCCTTCTGTTATAAGGCAAAGCACCAGTTACTTCTCTGATAGCTTCCTACTTTAACTTTATTTCCTAATATCCCCCCAACTGAAAATCTCTTTCCTTTCTCTTAGGCTTTTGCCCATATTTAAAATGCTTAATATCTTTACCATTGTTTATGACTACTGATTGTACTTTACTCGGTGATCAATATCTTGTGATTGTTGTGTAATATTCACTGTATGATTTTATGATCTGACTTTATTTATCCTTCATATCAATTCTACTCTGTGTTACTGCACTTTGTGATAATGTTATGTATTTATTAATTGAAGTATGTATGTTGGAGCTTTTCTCCACGGGCCTCCACTGAAAATGGGATTCATGCCCAGTCAGGCTTTCCTGTAAACAAACGTCAAGTAATTAAAAGGAAATAAAAATATTCAGCCTTTTTCTATCAAAGATATGGAAGCATTACTGTAAGTCTTCCTATTGAAACATCAAACAATCCCATATAGAATGTATGTTCCTAAAACATGTGTGCCAAGAATGTAATACAAGGCATGTTTTATGATTGTTCTTGTGAACTCATCCTCTTAGGTGACATTAATGTAACATGGTACAGACATTCCAATAAATTCATAATTTTTGAAATCTATGCACAAAGGAGATAACTCTGGGACAAATTATGTACTAGACTATATTCTTCACAAAATACCAATCATTAATAAACTCAATATTTCTGCATAACATATCAGTAACCCCTTGGAATTTTTCATAGTAAGAATGAAATTAAAAATAATAGGGAATGCAATAATGCAATTACAGGAATGCTAAAACTGTGCTATATTATATGTGTACTAAGTTCTATTCAAGTTAGGAAGGAAAATACTGCATATTTCACCCAGTAAATGCATATATGTATGTATATATACATAAATATTGATCCCCTTTAGAAACATGAAATTCCACTTACCTGAAATCCAAAAGACCAAGATGAAAAACCCAGCATCCAGGAAGACCGACCACCCGGAATACCTACAAAACACTAACGGTAAGTAACCTATCACCCAACCCACAAGCACACTAACACTGAAGCATAAGACCACCCACCCATGTGGGGGGCTTCACCCCTCCACACCACCACTAACTAAATGTACCAACTCCGAGATCACACTGCTATGGAGATAAGGGGGAAAGGTCAGTATGCCGGCCAAGTGGTTACTTACCATTAGTGATTTGTCAGTGTTCCAAATGGTCAGTCTTCCTGGATTTCTGGATTTTCATCTCGGTCATTTGGGTTTTAGGTAAGTGGGATTTCAGGTTTCTAAAGTGCACCCATATATATATATATATATATATATATATATATATATATATATATATATACACATAGATATATTTTTTCAGTTGTGACATGCTGTGACTACAGTGCCATGTTTTCTCCTGTGCTAAGGATGTGGAGTAAAATTCAGATTTGGCCAAAATGGAAGCTCTGAGGTTAGAATTGCACTCAAGTGTAGGTGCTGAATACACTGTTATTACTTAAAAGTTAGGCAAGAAAATATCAAATGTTGACAGAGGTAAAACATTTGAAAGACAAGTCACAGTAACTATAGTTTATGCATTTTTACTGTTAGTATATTTTCCAGTTATAATGGCTACAATGCCATGCATTCAAGCAGCTAAAATTGTGAAATCAAATACAGAAGTATGCTGCACTGAATGCTATGTGATTAGAATTACACCCTTATGGTGTAGCTGAATTCCCTGTTGCTGTTGCTACATGAATGTTTCATACTGAAATCTCAGACAGGGACAGATATATATAGACTTTCAGTGAAAGGACCCAGTAACTTTTGTTAAGATGCCTGCTCTGCTACTCTGTGAAATGTTCAACTCTCATTTTGCTGAATAAAATAATGGCCTAAAATACTTCTCTATGGAATTGTTAATACAGCAGAAGTAAAATCCTTTGTATTTTGCCAGACAAAAATCTATATTATTTTTAGCTGTAATATGCAATGGCTACATTACCATACTTTCAAGTAGCTAAAGTTGTGAGATTAAATTCAGAGGAGTACTACAGTTAAAGCTCCAAGGAGGAATTCAAATCTTAAGGGGTTTGGTAATAAAATCATGCTGCAGTTATTATCTGAAACTTCAAATAAAAATCTCAAAGTTGAAGAGATTTGCAAGCCTTCAAAGTCGGGCAACAGGTGAGTTAGTTCATGTACATTTACTCTTTCATTTTGACATTTTACTTTATACTGTTTTGTTATGTGCGTTATGATGATCATCTATTCAGATCAGTGTGTACAATAATGTACAAAATGTTACTTTATTGTGCTGTCAGTATATCAAAAGTAAATATCCTATTGATTTCTCCTGAATACTTTTTTTTGTCACAGGAATTTTGATCCTCTTCAGTTTATGGCATTATATAGGTGTCTTTATAGCTGGAAACACAAGCTAAGTGCAGTCTGTGTCTGAGCATCACAATATATTCTTTTGAGAAAGTTGCTGAAATGCACTTTACAGGTTGCATAGAAATTGTCCATAATTGCTTGGTTTCACCAGTAGTCTTATATAGCTACAGTATTTAAATGTCCTAGATTAGCCACTCAGTTTTCAAAAAAAAAATGATATATATAGCATTTCTCGAGTTTATACAGCATGTATTAGAATAATATTTTTCTTTTCTTATGAAATGAGAACCAAAAGTAATAGTCTTAATGTTATAACAAAATATTTAAGTTCCAAATCCCTATCCATAATTGATATTATATATGTCTATGTTCCCTAAAAGTTATTAGATTATACAAAACAATTACAAATTACAATTACAAAAGAGTAAAACAAGGCTGCTGCTTAGATGGCAGCAGCTAAATATCAAGGTGAGCCTCCGTTATATGGAACTTCTTAATGACTTTTTTCTACCCGAGGAAGTAGCGTTACGTGATAAAATTAGAAAACAGCAACGCTTTATATTCGACACATATCAATAGACAATTGCTAACACTATGATGGACAAAATGTTAGTGTGTTTTTATTTGAGAAAAAAGTTAATTGAACAAAAATGAAATAAGATACAGAGAGATACTTTGGACTTCAAAAATGGACACGTCTTCACTTGGCCTCGAGTAGATAATAGATCTGATAGACCAGGTAGACGTGTTCATAATATAACGGACAATGCAAATAATGTTTTAGATTCTCATAGTGTACACAGTGATTTGAATGTGAATGTTATTAACAATGAGAATGTTCATAATGCCACAACATGTCCCAATGCTGATTTGATCACAGGTCATAATACTATGAATGATTGCAATATGGCTAGGAATGAGTCCCTCACCGTTCCTGTTATCTCACCAGGGCCAAGGAATGATTCTAGTTCAATAGATGGTAACTCCACTACTAGTAATAATTTGAATGATGCTGTAACCCAAGGACAGGGTGATGCAATGGTCAATTGTCAGGAAATGCTTTTCCAAATGGTAATAATCTAATAGGTACCAGACTTGATATACATGATACACATAGTACAAGTAGTACTGATATTCAACAACCCTCTGTTAGGAGAAAGGAGTTTAGTCGAGGGCCCGGAACCAGTGGTTATACTAACCAGACCCCTTTCCCCATCAGCGATACCTACAAGAGAGGGAGATCTAAGTCAATGAGCCGAGGCCGCCAGAAACGCAAGGCCTCAGGGGGCGAACAGCAGGGCCTGACTCTCAAGAAAATGTGGCAATGTCTACCGCTACATTAGTATGGAATATCTCTAATAGAATTTTAACAGTAGAAGAGGTTGAGGTTTTAAACAAAGGTTTATCCTTTATACCCTCCACCAAAAGTAAACTAACAGACACGGAGAAAGACCTCAGACTATTCTGCCGTAATGTTCATTTGAAATTGGATTTTGGTGCCAACATGTCTATGATCAAGTCAGTTTTAGGAAGCCTAGTACATATGTACCTGTATTACATCCATCTTTGGAGATTTTTGCTAAACTAGTACAGGAGGACATACATAAGTTAGATACCAATAATGGACAATGGAAATGGTTTGGGAATCTATCCCCCGGTCTGAGGATAGCATTGAATAGGATAAAGAATGATAAAACTATTGTGATTAGACCTGCAGACAAGGAGGGTCCAGTGGTAGTGATGGACAACGTGAGATATCACAATAGTATGAGCTTGATGCTACAGGATGATAGATTTTATTCTGTAATTCCTACTAGTGAAATAGAAAGGAGAATCGCTAGTATTTCATGCATGTTGGAAGATTTATTTAAAAGCACAATCATTACTTTAGACATGTATCAATTTTTTCAGGTAGATCTTCCCTTGATACCTATAGTACAGGGACTACCGAAGATCCATAAACATGCCACAGACCACCCCCCTATGAGACCTATTGTAGCAGGAAGGTGTTGGGTGACAGAACCCCTTTCACTGTACTTAGAATACTGCCTCAGACCAGTAGTGGAGGAATATCCATACATCTTGAAGGACACGAAGCATTTCCTGCTGATGTTGTATGACAAAACTAGTGACATCAACAGTGATTTGAACATTCGATTGGTGACTTTGGATGTCCAGTCTTTGTTCACTGTAATACCCAATGAGGAGGGAGTTGGGTGTATACATAGATGTCTGATGAATAAGACCTCTTATACTAGGAGTAAAATTGACTTGATTTGTGCTTATTTAGAGGTTGTCCTAGAAAATAACATCTTTCTTTTTGATAAGACAGCGTATCTCCAAACGGATAGTGTGGCTATGGGCACATCATGTGTCAATAGCTACGCCAACCTCATGATGGTGGATTGGGAACAGAATAAACTGTTTCCTATTGATGGTTTCCAACAACAACATGTAATGTTTTACACCCATTTTGTGGATTACATTTTTTTCCAGTGGACAGGTACTGTCTTTGAACTGTCAAGTTTTTATGAACAGATTAATTCTTTGACACCCTATTTAAGGTTCACAATGGAGCAATCTAAAACTCAGGTTTCATATTTAGATGTTTATATTGAGAGGTTGGGTACTGGTTCCTTAAATACGGGAGTCTATAGAAAGTCCTGTTACAGGAATTCACTTTTACATAGACATAGCATGCATCCTAGCTTTGTGTTTCAGAATGTCATCAGAGGACAGGCCATGTGTGCCTCAAGGTTAAATACCACTCATGAGGGGTTTGAAGAGGAGTTATTGAGTTTAACAGATAGATTATTGAATAGATCCTACAAAGCAGAAGAAGTTCATGCAGTGTTGAATGTGTCAATTCACTTAGGACTACAACTGCTGCAGCCTATTTCTCTGAGAGCTCAAGAAGCTGTACAAATACTTCAGATGAGGGGAGAGAAGCAGCAGTTGGTGTTACCTCACAGGAAGGTTCATGTAGATCCCAGGTCAACCTTATATTGAGTTTCACACAGGATATACATAATATTAGAGATATCTTTATTAAAAATTGGGGGGTACTCAGAGTTGAACAAGATTTAAAGGAGGTAGTAAGGAATAGGCCCAAGTTTACTTATAAGAATAGGAAGAATTTGCATAGAATACTATGTTATTCTAAAACTTATATCAGCCATTCAGATGAGGCCTCCAGTTGCGGTACGAAACCATGCCACAGATGTAATTTCTGTGAATATATAGACAGTGAACCCTGATTTGTACATCCTGTGACATATCAATGCTTTTTGCCTAGGGTAAAATCTGATTGCCAGTCAGAACATTTAGTTTATTTAGCGAAATGCACATCTTGTATGGCGTTTTATGTCGGTAAAACTGACAGATGTCTTAGGGAGAGGATTAGACAGCATGTCTATAACATACGCATTAGGACCATCAATAATGCACTCTCCAAGCATGTGATGGAGACATCAGATATACATAGTTTTAGGTTTCAGGTACTACAGATCAATGCCCCGAGCCCTAGAGGAGGGGATATTAGAAATTATACAGAAACATGTGAGTTAGATTGGATTATCAGGTTGAGGGCGGACCGTAAACTTGGCCTGAATGATAAGATCCCCATTAAACCTTTATTAAAGAATAGAAGGGTGAAGATCAAATCCTAGTGTTGTGCATAGTACAGCATTGGAACATGTGATATTGTTAGACACAAACACAATTTTTTATGTATGATATATACTTTCTATGTATGATATATACATTCAAATCTATATTTACTTGCACAGTTTTTTAACATATATCCCTAGATTTTACCATTGAGTTTGTTCTTTATATGAGGGATATATTTTTTAGTGTATAATATGATTATTTTACATAAAATACCTTGTTTATGAGCTTATTGATGATTTAAGATATGTACCTTTATTTTTTGTTATATGCCTTTAAGATTTGCAAATGGAAGTGATGTCCTTGTGATGTGGACTTTCAGGCATTTAAAAAGTGCGCCTTTTTTTTTTTTTTTTGTTTGTTTTGTATATGGCTTGATAAAGCCCCTTTATGGGTGAACACGCTTGCCTATTTTCTCAATAAATTGATTTACTCTTGGATTTTACCACAATTGTCCATCTTTTTGTCAGAATTTGTGGACTATTTGCTGCCGAGCTGATTTTATGCTAGAACTGGTTTACAGCCTTGTTTTACTCTCCTGTGGTTTATTTACTTGGATTATTTTGCTGTTCTGCACGGAGAGTATTTAGTTCCTGGTAACTTTGTTTTTCTTTTATATTTTTTACAATTACAAAAGGACTTTTGTCCTGAAACTTTCTTAAACATATCATGGACCAGTATGCAGATATTGCCATTTGAAGTAAGGGTGAAATAGAGGCCAGGGTGGCCTTTGTAATTTGACAGAGTGCAACTGTTACAAAACAGTGAGATTAAAAACAAGTGTGTACTTCCAGTTCATTTTAGGGTAAAATAAACAGAAACTGACAAAACATAAGAATAAAATGGCAATATGATTTCAGACCAAAAAGCAGTATGCATTTCTGTTTAAAAGTGATGCCCACTTTGTTTGTATACATTGAGCCACACAAAATAATCTTAAATATTAATTTTCTTTTTCATTAAAATTTGAGATGCAGCTTCTCATTCATGTTTGATGATTAAACCCTGTTCCTATATTTTGTTATAGATAATTAGTATCAGCAATGTGCCATAAAAATGTTGAATAAATGTCAAACCTTTAGGAGACATTTTTAAACACTAAGAAATAATAACTAAAAACAGATTGTATTCATAAAACAGATTTCCTGAAGTTAACCTGTAGTTAAGAGATTATCCAGGCCTTGCCACCAGTGTTATATAATATTGTGAAGTAAGACTTAAAATTAATATATCTCTGTAGGACACATTACTGTAAGTAAATTAATATGAAAATATGTTTACATTTCACACATATCCACATCCCCACTTAACCGTATTTCTATCATCACTTTGAATTACATCACTTAGTCTTTATTTCTTTATCTGTTTTGAATGATTGTCCTATATCATCTGTCTTTACTGATCTAGGCCAACTTCACAATGTCTTTTCTTCCTCTGGAATGAACTTCTGTAACAAAATTGCACATATCACTTGAGGATTTATAATTTTTATTGATCTTCTTTTTATTGTCTCCCTTGGTACATCACTTAACTGCCTGGCCCCAGGGCCCCATATGCACTTCATAGCTGTGCTGTGCAGCTTATGTCATATTCCTTGGACTTACTTCCATATTGCTTGGGCCAGTCATGGATCCTAAGGATGTTCTGGGAGCTTGCCCATCTTTGCAAACTTCCTGGGGGAGGGGGGGTTACATGCCCTAACCACTCCCTGCTCCACCTCCCACACTTTTTGGGTATATCTGAGGGCAACTTGCCTCTTTGGATCACTCTTCGTCAAAGAGATCATCATTGCTGAACCCCCCCCACGAGACAGACATGCCTGTCCCTCCCCTCCTTGCCACTCAGTCAGAGACCTGAGCAGCTAATCAAAAATGGGTATTTTTTTAATTAATTGGTCTTAATGCTTTTTCTGCCAAATGTATATATGACAGGCCCAGATATTATTATGTTATATTACCTCTCTAAAATATTTGTGATTTTTGCTGATTATTTTAATATGTGCTTCTATATGTTTTTAATTCTTGCCCCTTTTTATCATTGCTGGTATGTTTCCCTGGACTGACTTTGTATGCTTATTTTCTGGGAGGCATTTCCTCCTTGGGTCCTGTCTGAAAATGTATAAAGCTCAGTAAAGACTTGTCTGTTAAATAAGCAAACAAACAAATACAAACCAGTGCTAACTCTGATGTGGATCCCTGCATTTTCTGAAGAAGTGCAACTTTCATCCAGTCTGCAATGGTAGAGAATGGCTGCACAACTTCAAGAACATGGTATGCATCTGAGTTAGTCTGTTAATCTCAATGCAACTTTCACTTACTGTTCCAGATTTTGTAGTAATAAACAGCCACATTTTAACTTAGCTTGTGCAAGGGTTCCACAAACTGCTTTTTGTTAATGTTGAGCTGTGAAAACAATTCTAATTTAAACCTTACTAGATCATATACTACTAAATCATTCAGGCTTTCTCACCAAGTGCCTACTGTTTTATCTCTTTCTATCAAGAACATTTTTAAGATTCTTTTACTTAATATATTCATAGGCATCAGTTCTGCTTTGGGACATGTATGCCTCTAGTGAAAAAAACATTTATAAATGAAAAAAAAAAGTTACCTAATTTGAAATGGACCAGTCTGTAGTTTTAGTGATTATACCATCCTAACCCTTTTGTTAAATCAAATCATTCTGCATTCAGTCAACTAGCAGAGTCATGACTTCATATCTTGATATCTATTGGTCAGGTGATATGATTGGTTCATTCTATGTGTAATTCAGAATTCTAAGCCAAACTCCTAAACTCTTTTATTTTTAAAAATGTAGTCATAAGCCTTTGTTACCTGAAAGGACTTGTATAAATCCTTTTCTACCTCTTTTAAATTATGTGTTTTTAAATCTCAACAACTTGCTAGTAAAAATATTGTAAAGGGTTAGCAAACTGGATAATCTTAAGCAGTACCTTTGGTGGAAATGTCTAATACTCTAGATTAATATTGAATTTTTGGGGACAGAAATGACCAAAATGTTAAATAGTAGCTTCACATAGTTTTTAATGAATTAAGCCACTAGATATGTCTCCATGTTTAGGGATGATTGTGGGGCACTTCCTGTCTAAACAAGTTCCTCAGAGTTGCACAGTATGCAAACGGAGGTCAAAAGAATCAAAATCTGGACTACAGTAAGCAATTCATTAACAGATTATTTCCTTTGTCCTCTGTGATCACTACACAACCAGTTATAGAAAGCATTGTCTGACACAGACATACTGCAGAAAGGCTCTGATTAAATCATATGAATTCTAATTGAAATGCTGTACATTTATATGTACACGGAAAAAGGACAAAGTGGTCACACAGTTTCTTTGACTAAACACTCCTATGGCCCTAGTATGCTTAAACTAAACATGTTGACAGTAAACTGGAGGAAAACCAAACGTATTGTTTAATTTTATCTGCAAAAAGTAAAGACAATATTTTCTTATAAGGAGAAACTCTGGTTTTGCTGCCATATGGAAAATTCTCCCCAAGGATAAAATGATGTACAGCTAAAGCATGCTGATCTCATGATTAGAACCATACAAAATGTGATGATGGACTCTGTAACAAAAGAAATTATTCACTTGGCACAAACAATGTTACAGAGGAAGAGTCGCCTTTGAGTCAGAATGCAGCATGTTTCCAAACCACAGTCACACTTGAGTAAGTATATGACTACATTTTTGCTGATTTACATTGTTTTAATCCACAAAGATGCCCCTAAGCTACAGTTCTAAACCATTGCATGGTTAATATTGAAATGTCTGTGTAATCCAGACTGACAAAGATTTACTGGAATCATGCAAAGATATAAAATCTAAACATTTATAGTGCCGAGTGGTTTGGTTTCAAGATATGGATTGCATTATTAACACCATTTGTAAATCCATATTTTCAATTGTTGCAGATCAAGAAGATGTTTACACCATTAAGCAAAAACACACCCTGTACAAAATATATGTGAATGAATTATATTACACTCCAAATGTAACTGTAAAGTGCATACTCTAAATGATGCAAAATACCATTATGACTTTTTTCAGAAAAGTGATCCAGCACATATAAAATGAGTACCTTTAATTTCACAGATGTTAGTTTGGGAAATAAGCTGTACTCCCTTGAGAAATCTATTTGCCACAAACCCAGCATATGATGGGCATTTTTCCCTCAGAAGAAAGCATGTTCTGAGCAAGATCATATAATGCTGAAAGACTACAAATCAGCACAGACATAGCCCGCAGTCCCTTGTGTAATATACTATTAATGAAGCTATAATACCTCTCTAAAAATGTAAGGATGCTGTTTTTTGTTCTTCAAATAAAGAATGTAGTTATGACAATGATGATACTGGCAGCACAGAACTATAATATCCATTGTAGATAGCCTGAGATTTAGGAGTATTGGTACAATCCCAGAAGATGATCCTGTAAGTGAATGCTTTTCCCTGAAAGGCAGAAGCATGTTATTTCTTTTAAGCATTTGACACAAACTAGATAGTCCCTGCTGTTGTGATATCTCAGAGGACTGTATGCAAAGTAGAAGACTCTGTTACTTATGCATTGCAGAAATGTGTTTATAAATAATCACATGATGATTTATGGGTGCCATCTAGGAAATTCAAGAAATGGAAGTGGTAGAAAATTAAATAATATGAATAGCATAATCCCTCGGATAACAAAAAAAAAATCAGTTGTATTTGAATTGGTCTAAATGAATGCAAAATATTTTTTTTCTTTTAAATGAGGACATTGATAGGTGGTAAGATCACAGATAGGGTAGATGACATTATCTGCCCATTTATAATTATCTATCTTTGCAGTTTGGTGTGTGAATATAGCAATAACCCACACCTGGGTGTGGGTAATGCTGGATTTACCCATGGTTGGTGTGGTTTGGTCATGAGGGCGAAGCCCGAGTGGCCAAACAAAGCCAACCGTGGGTAAATCCAGCATTACCCACACACAGAAGTGGGTTATTGCTATTATACAATGACATTATTTAAGAAAAAAAATAATTACTTTTCTTAAATAATGGCATTGTATAATGCCTCCTTGCTGCCCTTCCACAGCTGTCTGGTATTCTGCGTCAGTTCTGATGTACTGCGCATGCATATGCCTATGCAGTACATCAGAGCTGTGGGCAAAAGCAACGGAGAAAGCAAGATCTCCATTGCTTTTTACAAACTGTTTTACTATGTTAAATGGGTTTAACATAGCGAGACAGTTTTAAAAAAAGAGAATCTCCGTTGCTTTTCTTAAAGATGTCTCACTATGTTAAACCCATTTGACATAGCGAGGCAGCTTTAAAAAAAGCAACGGCGATTCTCTGTTGCTTTTTGTAAAGCTGTCTCGCTATGTTAAATGAGTTTAACATAGCAAGACAGTGTGAAGCAACGGAGATCTTGCGATCTCTGTTGCTGTAAAAAAAGAGTTATAGTAAAGGAAAAAAGTCTGGTCGACCGGACCTTTTTCCATTACCATAACTCTGATTTACAATGTGCACGCTGACCAATCAGCGTGCACGTTTTTGAATATTAATGGGGGGGTTGTTGTATAATTGGTGTGTTTTAAGCTTTAGACACCTATTTTTTTTTTCACTGTTCAACTTGTACATCTTTTCCATACTTGTGTTTGTGACATGATATACTTCTTTCTAGAGCATTTACAAAGTGTGCAAGTGTTAGGCTTTTCTATATCTCACTGCGTGTAACATTTCCGTGTCATTGGTTAAAGCATTTTTCAAGATGCATTAAGACATTTTAAACTACTAATGCAAAAAAATAATTAAAGGTGATATTTCAATGATATTTCTTATAACACACATGTAAAAAGTGAAGAATATTTTTTTAAATTAAGTTGAAAAGAAAGTGAAGATTTTTGCCATCTTTTTCTACTTGATTTACCAGAAACTGTAAATATACATTGCAGGAGCAGACATGTTTGTTCCTGTGGGTCTGATTATAGGGGTCTTAAATGTTGTCAGCAAGTGAGGATAGCTGTAGGTAGTGAGGTGAGGGTAGGGTTTCAGAATGGGGTAAAGTTTGCTGATTGAGTTAATGGGTGGGAAGATGAAAAAGGTTAAACTCTGGGGTGGGGTTATGAAGTAAACCAGAAAGATGGTTAGTGGAAAAGTGATGGAAAGGGTAATATAAGATGGGTGAGTGGTTAGAATCAGCTTCTTGATGCAGACAGCTTTGAAGAGTAAACATCAAGTTATGTTGTCAATGCCCAGCTGAACATCCTGTAAAGCAACAAGTACATGGGGGTTGGCACAAGTGGCAAAGTGAGCTCTGTAGTTAAGATGTTTCACTCTTGGACTGTATGACTATAAATTACTGCTCAGGCACATTTACAACAATGGGTGTTTTTGAACTTATCTGAATGTCTTGCTATAGCCATATTGCAGCCTTCTCTTTTTGTATTTTGGGGATGTCTGTTTCCTACCACAGTGCTAGTCCGTCTTGTTTTTGATCCTGATAGGGCCTTTTCTTAGTCATGACACTGTTTTAGTATATGCGTAGAAATGAAGCGGTAGATGGTTTAACAAACGCTTGCCTATGCATGTGGCTATGCTTCTGGGTCATAGCATTATTTGAAGAGCTTCAGTGTTGCCGATAATGTTGTATGTAAGCCAGGTTCTTGCCATGATCTGGGTGTGGATGTTTTGTGTACACCCAGCAAGTTCTACCCATATTAAAAAAAAAAGATAAAAGAGAAGATGGGTCAGGATTAAGATGTATGGGTAGCAATTCCTTCAGTGCAGGGATGAACGGCATATATCTCACTTCTTAGTGTAAAGATAGAGTTGAAATATTTTCTTTACTCGATTAAACTACAGGAATTTGCTGAGAGAACAGGTTGGTGTTGCTGCATGCATTTTCTGAATGATGGTAAGTCTGAATTTAAGCATTTGTTATTACTTAGCCAAGCTTGAGAGGTACAGAATATAAAGTTAGACTGTACAACACATTGCTGAATTGTAGGTCAGTATGCAAATGTGTTGCTAGTTGAGAAACATGGCATGAAGGTTTAATCACTCGGCAGATATTAGTGACAGAGGGCAGAAGATAGCAGCCATAAGTGATGAGCTTTGGTCCATTGTGGTCACATTGTGGTTAAAGAAACTATGGGGTTAGCAGCTTTTAGACTGACTAGACTTGCATTGTAGTTAGCTTCACTGAAAGTATGCCAGGAGTTCAAAAAATAAAATTAAAGCTTTGAGTTATTTTCCAGTTCTTGAAGGGACACAAAGGTTGACCCCCTGTTGTCTTGCACATTTGTGGCTGGAGTAAGGGCCCACTGACAAGGCCAAGCAGAGTTTTTTTTTGGACAATTGACTCAGAAAATTTGAGTTGTGAATTTGTCCTACTGAATGTAGTGGATGTACATTAACAACTGACCTTATTAATGATTTTGGTTATGCATATATGACCCCTGTTTTAATGAAGTTGCCCTTTTATTTGTTGTACTTTTATGTCAGTCATTATTTATGTTATCCTCACTATATAATATTGAAAAAGGGGTCACAGTGGATTAATTCAGGGCTGATTTACATGGTAGAATTCTTGCTGTTCATGTGCTTAAGGTTCACAGATGAACACACAGTACTTGCTAGGTTTCTCTTAGAGGAACTCTTGGAGGATTTGACAAGTTGTCTTATTTGCCTGTTAATGGTGAGGAGAGTGCTTTTCCATTGCTGGGTCCTTGTTTCTGTTTTCTTGGACAACAACTTTTGGCATTTACTGTAGAGTTTCTTGATGCTGAAAATCCGCCACTGCAGCTTGAATTTACTTGGGGCTCTGGCTTTGATTCTGTCTGGTACAGCCGAGTGTATACACTTATGCAACTGATTGTACAGGGCTTCAGTGTAAGCCTTGGCATAATTACCACTTTCAGCTTTGGGTGGGGCTTGAAATGCATTTATACCTTCACCTAGGAGGGTATAGTTTGCTTTGGAGAAGTTTTTTACTCTGATTACACACTTTGAGATTTGGTGTTAGTGTCAGTTCAAAGGTACTGATTTGTGGACAGTTTTAACTTATGAGGGTCCAACAGTTGCAGCAGTGCACCAGTTTGACATGTTGGTGAGGACCAGATCTACAATGTTTGTTCCTCTTGGCAGGGTGTGGACAATTTTCTATAGGACATTTGAATTCACATGGTAGCGAGCTTGGGCTAGTGTATGGTTCCCACTTGATGGTGGAATAACTGAAATCTCCCATAATCAGCGTGTTTGGTAAAATTTGGATTTTTTTTTCTGCTCGGTTAAGTAGGCTTCATGGCTGTTGTGGCCGATGACGGGAGATCTATAACTGGCTAGGACATGAATGTGGGTCTTATCCACTGTAACCTGCACCTGGAGTCACTCCATGGGATTTTCCAGTCTAACTAGACATGAGGTGATTTTATCTCTAATATAGATTAAAACACAGTGTTTTTTGGTTTTCACATATTCCTTTTGCAGTCTAAAGGTGTGGAAGGCATTGTAGCCTTGCAGTGCCAGGGTACTCTCTGAGGCCTTAAACCAGGTTTCTGTAACTGCACAGACATCAACATCATCTAGTGATAGAAGTACTTTCAGGGAGTGCAGTTTTTTGGTTAAGCTCCTAACATTTAGCAGCATGACCTTTATTTTGTTCTGACTGGTTAATTTCACGTTGGTAATGTTGTTTTCCAGACCTTGACTAAAAAGGCACTATCGGGGAGCCAAGAAGCTTTGCCAGCAGCCAAAATGACTAGGGCTGCCAGGTGCAAACCATCTCTGACAAAGCAGCGAGGTTTCTCGTCCATGGCTTCCCAGGTAGACAAGAACTGTATCCTCTTGGAATGACACCAAAAACTAAGCCAACTATTGAAATCAATCATTTTTTATAATGTGGCATCATTCTAGGTGAGGGTAGTATGCTGCTCAAGGCTAGGGATATACCTGCCTGGAACACATACTCAGAGAGCTTGACCATGTCTCTCTGCATATAGTCCAGTGAGGTACATCTCAGGTCATTAACCAACAGAAATTATGACAATTTCATAACAGTACTTGTTGCTGAGAGACCCGAGTGCATGCATGATATGACAAATCCTGGCACCAGTCAAGCAGCTGACGGTGACTTTCTCCTTGTCCAGCCTCGAGAGTGGGATATCCATCTGTCTCACTACTGAGTCTCAAATGACAAGAAAACTTGGTTTTTGAGTATTACACCTTATGGGCTTGGTGGGTGAGACAATGGTGTTGCTATCTGTCATGGGTGCTGTAGAGACTGTGTTAGCTGTAGCAGACTTGTGTTTTGGAGGTCTCTGGCATTTCAGTAAGTTTTTTGACAGAACCGCTGCATATGTGGATTTACGTGTTTGAGTAGTGATACTATGTGAATATGTTGTGGTGGGTGAGTTGACAAACTTCTACGTGTTACTTTTTTGACTGAGAGAGAGCACTTATTCTAGATTCTTGGCATAAATACATCTCTTACAGTCTGTATTAGACTGTGTTATTAGTAGAGGGTTGTCTGTGTCCATGAGGCAATTGCTACACTGCCTCAGGAGACCCAAGACAACAAGGTTGGCAGGACAAACAAAGGTAGTTCAACTGTCCATAATGCTACGTTGAAGGCTATTGTTACTAGGGGTGGATTTACAGAAATGATCACAGAGGAGCTCAGCAATTGGATATTTCTGCCTGGGTTTTAAGGGAAAATTTCTTGAATTGAACTGTCCGGCTTTGGCACACAATTGGATGGCAGTATGCAGTGCTGCACAACACACAAACAAGCAGAAACTTGCTCAGATGCAGGACCTAAATAACAGAAGCTAAAACATGAAAAATAAAAACTCTAACAAATTCAAAAGGACCAGTGAGGATGTTTATTCAAGCCCTAGACTGGCCTCCCTTTGCCAGTCAGGTACCAATCAGAGGCAGTTCTCTCACAAAAGTGCAGCTAGGTCCATTTCAATCCAAGATGGCTTGGAAAACATGCTCAGAATAAGCAAAAGACTACAAGCAGTTCCAGAAGCAGCACGCCTGGATCTTGACTATGCTACATCTACTAGTTACTCTAGTCTCAGTGTGAAACACTAGAGAATATTTAACACAGAAGAAGAATGGTAGTGACATACTGCAAAATGTATTTTTTATTTATTTTATTTTATTTATTTATTTAACATTTGTTAACCGGGAAAGTCCGACTTGGAATGAAGCCAATTTTCAGCAGAAGCCTGGGGAGAAACACTCTAGATGCATGTCTTTGTAATGTGTTGAGGAAACCCACAAGAACGCAGTGAGGACATGCAGACTCCACACAGAAGGCACCCCAGCTGAGAATCGAACTGGAGAACCTCTGCTATAAGGTGACAACGTTACTGCTGCACCACTGCACCGTCCATGTTTAAATGTTCAAAACAGCAGAAAATCAGTCAGGAGACTCTAAAGAATAATTTAAACAGCTAACAGATCAGTTAATTAAGTACTGCTTGGTGGAAAACCAGAGCAGGCAGAACAGCTAGCTTTAAAACAGTGAAGAAACATGAATACATACTTAACAAACAGTGGAAACAAAAAGAAAGCTTGCTAAACAGTGAAAAGAGCAATTCAATTTTATTTTACAGGCATAGTTTTGCAGGCAATTGCAGTATAACAGTGCAGTTTAGTACACAGTAAATGAATACAGTGTACAAGTAGGCAGCCAGGCAATAAAAAAAGTGCAGCAAATGGTAAAAACAAACAGGCAACTTATGTTTTTTTGGAAGCTCAGAAGCCTCTAGTCGTCTGTTAACTCAGCTCAAAGTTGTGACTGGTAGCCCACCTTAGTTCAGCTCAGTACAAACAAGCAGAAACCCTAGTATCAGTCTCTACAGTAATGCACTGTGGTTAAGGAAGGATAACTTTCTAACCTGGTGTAAATATGACAGTGGCACATAAGGGGAGAATCTTTTTCAATGAAAAGTGATTTAGATAATGAGTGTACTGCATCCATACAGATAGCAACACTGAGTTATATGTAGATATTGCAGTATGTTACTTGTGACGGCCTTGTCTGATGTGATAGGCATTGGGTATATGCATGCAAACAAATTAATGACAGTGTGAAAAACTGGATCATATGCCTATTCAAGTACTTTATTCATTGGTAACATTTATTGTACATCATTTTTTTACCAGACACTCAGCTTTACCTCTAACACTTGAAAAAACATTTTTGTCATTCTGCATTGGCTGATAATTATGCTTCATCAGAGTCTACCTCTTTGCTACCATCAACACCATCTACTTGCTGTTTTTGTTTTCCTCCTTGTAGCTGGCACCAGCTGTTCCCCTCATTGACTTCATCTAACAAACATGTCATTGCCTCTTGCAGGCTAAACCTAACCTTTGTGCCGAGCAGGTTAGAAGATCATACACACTTGTTATGCATCACTCTGATACTGAGTAGTAGGACTTGACCCCAACCACCCTATGGCAGTCGTGCAAGCTCTACAATTGCTGCCTTCAAGGGTTGCATGTGCGCTTCCCTCCATGCTCAACCTTCCTGAGCAGTGAGCTGTTCATGTTGCTTTTACAGCAAGCCCATTGCTGCTTCCTGCAGCTCACTCCCTTCCTTCCCCACCAGCACTCTCCAGCTGCTAATCATATATTGGTCATCTGGTTGAAGAAAGGGCTTTATCCCTCAGCACTAAAGGGAAGAATTATCCAACTGCTGTTCTTAATGTGATGTTTTGAGCTATTGTGTTAGATTTTGGATATGCCACACTAAAATGCCACTATGATTTGTTGTTGTGGTAATCTGTGTTATCACAGTTGAGTAATGCTAATAATAACCTACATATATGTACATGCATATGGATGGATGGATGGATGGATGGATAGATAGATAGATAGATAGATAGATAGATAGATAGATAGATAGATAGATAGATAGATAGATAGACAGACAGACAGATAGATAGATAGATAGATAGATAGATAGATAGATAGATAGATAGATAGATAGATAGATAGACAGATATTTAAGCACATAAATGATAACTTCAAGATCCCAGACATACAAACGTGAATGACTCCTCTAAAGGTGATGGAAGACTAGACATAGGTGCTAATAGCAGGGTTTCCAAAGAGTACTATATGTCACCTGGAAGTAAGAAGTTGACAATGTACAGTGCACATCAGTATTCATAATTATATTCTACATTGCCTATTATATTCTTCCTATACATATCAGTGCACAACAGGGAGCACACTCACCTTAGGTGCAGAAGACAGTGGGTTTATTCCCACACCAGGTAGATAGGTGCTGCACTCCTTAGTATGTCGCTCTTCGGATAAGATGCTAAACTGATGTCACATCTGCTTAAGCTAGTGGTAGCTCATCAGTGCAAACAATATAATACCAATGGAACATCCTTGTCTTAGAACACACTTCATACATATTTCTTTACTCAGTGATCCATTCACTTATGCTGTAACCCTATTATTCTAATATGCTGATACACACAGTCTGCTGATTCTGTTACCTATTCCATACATACATATCCATAACATTAACAAAGTATCTTTTCCAGTAGTATGAAATATGTGGATAACATTACCCAGCATAAATTTCACATCCTCCCTTTTACTTATAACATCATCCACAATTTTTGTTTAGAACAAATAATTCTTGACATCCCTTCCTTTTTCTGCCATATATATTTTCTTTCATAATATCCCCATCCTTCCTTCCTTTCACCTTTGTATTATTCCCATAAAATGTTCTAATGCATGTTATTTAGTGAGATAGGCTTCTATTTTTTTATTTAATTCTTCTCATCTCTCTTATATTTAAGTTTTAATATCCTACTACATAGCTCTTTATAAAGAAGAACAACCTTTTAAACCATTCATTCAGTACAACTATAAAATAGTGTGTTTTCCAGTCCATTAATCTTTTGTACATTCCATTCACTATACCATCCAGACATGATTCTGAATCAACATTTAATTTCCTTCACGATTTTTTTAATTATTGTTAATTTGTAGTTATTCCTTTATTAAATTCGTCCTTAACTTGTTCGGGATTTGTTTTTCTTTTCATTCTCTTTTATGTCCATCCTTATAGTGTTATATGTATTTCCACATGCTATACTGCAATATTCATAATTCAGTTGTGTATTATTTTAATCTCCCTTTTTACATTTTCAGCTTCTCAATTATGCTAATATCCTCATTTACATTTTTACCGAGATATGCAGACACCTCCTGCTTTCTCCTTTCAAATAATGTTTCTGCCTAAGCAGTAATGCCTTATCATACGGACTCTGGAAAAAGTCAGTCAACTACTCAAACCAGTTTATATTGCAGTACATCATAGTTGTCTGATCCTTCTACGTGTACAATACTTCAAACACAAGTGTCATCTAATGATTACATTTTTAGGCTTTTTATTCCCTTTCTTTGTTCTATCACCTCCATCAGTGTCGCTAAGTAGTTTGAAAAATGCAGTATCTGCTACCTAAAACCTTTATGATAATACAAAATAATCAATTTCAGATCCGTGTCCCTCTTCTATAGTTCCATTGACTTTTGTTTCACACAGATAACTTACCACATTTTATCACTTCCTGTATTTTTTATATCTTAGCATTTCCTTATGTGTGCCCCTTAAACGACAATAAATGTCTCCTGCAATTATAATTTCTAGTTAGTCACCAGATCACCTAATATTTCATGAAAAAATACCCTCTTTTCTTGCTAGTGGCTTATGCATATAATGCTGTAATTCTATAACCATATTTTTTCCACCTCACATCCACAACACTTAACCATCTCATCCTTTCAAATTATGCATTTAGTAACTTTACAGTTTTTTTCACATGCCACAGCCATACGAGGACATCCTTCACTTTCTATGTTCAATATTAAATTCACACCCCATATTTTTTCTCATTGCATTCTTTCTTTAGGACTGGAATCTTACATCCGCTAAGATAAAAATATCTACTTCACATTTATTATACCATTCCAGTATCTCTATCCTTCTTAATACTGTTCACATATACTGAAAGTAATCTATAATGGTTATTTTTTTTTCTTCTCTATAAGGTTAAGGGGAAATATTTTTTTCTTTCCCGTATTGAATAGTTTTCTTGGATCTATGTGCAAATAATCCTTGATCTTCAGATTCATATTTTTCACTGGTATGAGCTTCAAAAAAATGATAGTGTCAATCCCTTCTCCTGACTTTTCTTCCTGCATGCAAACTCTCTCCACCTTTTTCCACTCCATATTTTTTATACAGTTTCTCCTTCACATAGTTCTTCCTCTCCCTAAGCTCTTATTCATAGGTGTGTACAAGGCTAATGGCCCTGGAGCCTTTACAAGACTAGCCCATAGAAGTGCCCTGGCATTGTGCCACCCGACGTCAGTTCCCAGTACCTCTGTCAAGTAGAGCCACTGGAGTGACCCCGGGGTGAACTTTCTATTTCCCATCCACTTATCAAGGTTTGTCTTGAAGAGGGCCAGTGAGGTGCTCTGCTTGACATGGGAAGTCTATTCCAGAGCATGGAATATGAACCTGCCTCTCCATCATGTTCTGTTAATTGTGGTAATGATGTTGAGGTTTCTGAATCATGTGTTGTGGAGGGATTGGGATTTCTTTGGATGTAACATTTGTAATAGAGCTGGGTCAAACATGGCTTTGTAAGTCAAGCAGAGATTGCCTCTTAGTAGATGATATGAGACAAAATAGCTGGAGTTTTTTGAGTCTGTCCATGTAGGACATGTGTTTAAGGCCTAGGATCCTCTTCATGAGGTACTTTTGTGGCCTCTCCAGCTTTTGCAGGTGTCTAGTGAGGTACATGCCAAATGAGGCATTGTACTCTATGATTGGTCTAATGAGGGAAGAGTAGAAAGAAATAATGACTTCTTTCTTCCTGGATGCAAAACCCTTGGTAATGAGATGTGCCACATAGAAGGACTTTCTGACCACAGTGGCAACGTAGTGGTCTAAGGAGAGGTTGCTGTCAACCTGTGTCCCCAGATCTCTTATAACTCCTTTAGTGTTCAGTGGGCTCCCATCAATGTGGCAATTAGTGGGAACTGAGTTTTTCCCAAAGGGACAACGATGCATTTTTTGGTATTAGGCTTAAGGCCATGGTTTTGACACCAGTCATTGGTCTCAGTGAGGCCTTTCTTTAAGATATCAGCGTCACTTGGGGAGTTAATAATGGCTCCCAGCTTGCAGTCATCTGTGAACTTGGTCAGCCAGAGTCCTTCCTTGTTGGCCTGAACTTCTGAGAAGTAGATGTCAAGCAAGTGAGGACCCAGGACTGATCCCTGTGGGACTCCACTCATGACTGGTCAGTAGTCTGACTTGGAGTCTGCTACTTTCACAATGTGGATTCTGTGAGCCAATTTGCAACCGACCTAATGATAAAGAGTTGATGCCTAGTTTGGTGAGTTTATCAGTAATTTCATAGTGAGGAATGGTATCAAAGGTCTTGGCCAAAGCAAGGTAGGCTGTATGAATTTACTTACCTCATCCACAGCTCTGGTGACTGACTCAAAGAAGTCAACTAGGTTGAGCAGGCATGATCTACTTTTCACAAAACCAAGTTGCATGGGATCTAGAGTTTAGAGATTCCCTATATCCTTGTTAATTAGTTCCATGATGATGTGCTCCATAGTCTTACATATCAGACTCATCAGGCTAATGGGGCATTAATTTCCAGGGTCTGTAGTCGCTCCTCCTTTATGGAGAGGGTTGACTGTAGCAATGCGCCATTCAGAAGGGACAAAGCCTGAGATGAGGCTGTGAGTGAACAGGGCACACAGATGTGGTGCCAGTTCACTTTGTAATCTATGTAGAACATAGCCAGGGATATTGTCGGGTCCCATGGAAGCTGTATTCTTGGCCTTGGACAATGCAGCTTTAACCTTTGCTGTAGTAATGCTGGGTGCCTGGCATTCTTCTGGTATTGAGATTTATCCTTTACAGGGGGAGAGAGGGGTAAAGTTGGCACTGAATCTGTCAGCCAGTATGTTGGCAATATCTGTTGGCTCACTATAGGAGGTACCATTGTGCAGTAACTCAGAGCAAATCTGGGTATTGCCATGGAGATTATTGATATATCTATAGAAAGCTTTGTGGTTATTTTTAGTGTCTGCCACAATTCTGCCTTCATAGCTGGCTTTGGAGTTTTTGATGAAGGATCTCAATTTTTTGTTGACACTAATAAGGGAATTTTTTCAGTCTTGGGACTTCACCTTTTTCTGCAACAGTTTCGTCCTTCTATTGTAGAGTTTTTTAATGGCAGGGGAACCACCTGATTGGATTCTTTTTTTTGGAGGAGAGCATCTTGGTTCTGTTAGGTATGGCTAGTTCCATGCATTTATGTACATGTTTGTACAGTGCATTGGTGTATGATTCGGCAGTCATGCATCTATTTTCCATTGGCATGGGTGCTGTGAAGTTAGCCATCTCTGATTTTAGGAGTCCAAAGTCAGCTTTGGAGAAGTTTTTCATAGTGGATACCTTTGCAGGGGGTGTAGGTGAGATGTGAAGTTCCATGCTGATTAGTTTGTGGTTGGATCTATCCAGGGAAGAATTGACTATTGGTGTAGAGCAATGATTGCCCATGTTAGTAATAACCAGGTCAAGGATGTTGCTTCCTCTAGTGGGGGTAAGAATGAGCTGGTCCAGGCCATTGGAACTGATGAATTCCAGGAAGCTGTGGGCCAGTGCATTGGTGCATGAGTAGTTTTCTAAGATGATGGAGGGGTAGTTGAAGTCACCTAGTATGAGAGTATTGGGTTGGATCTTAATAGTTTCCAGGGTGCTTAGAAATGTGGAGTGAAAGTCTTGGGACATGGTTGGGGATCTATAGCAGGCTGCGACCTGAATTGCCGTGTTACCCAGTGTTAGTTGTACCTGGAGTATCTCAGATGCGTTTTTCTTCTTTGTGTATGTTTTCTTCCCTTTTCCCATATGTATTGTTTGTTCTTGACAGTCCATCCAAAGGTGCCTTTTTTCCTACACAACCTGCATTCAATCACACCCATATTCTTGCTGTATGTCCTGCCACCCCACACTGGTTCCATTGTATCTTGTCACAATCATTAATTAAGTGAGAAAAGTTCTCACAAAAAGAAGCATGATTTAAACTGGCCTGCATATTTTAATGTTCTTCTCTGACCAGCCACAGAAATTATACTTGGCAAATGTTTTACTATGTTTTTTTTTTTACATTTCAAAATAGCTTCCAGCCTTTACCCTCTGTTTCATAAATTTCCCTCAACTCTCACTTTCACATTATCAATAGTTTCACACATATCCTGCATGCATTTTTACATCATCTTTTTCACTCCAACAGTTCTAATTCAAAGTGACACTTTTTTAACATGTAATGTATTACTAGAAAATAAATAATTGCTCCGTGAATAAATGCCATTCATTCTGTCATGCTGTTCCAGAAATTTCATTATCAGTTCTTGAGGTTCAAATGTTAAGTCACATAATTTATGTCTCTATATGTATAAAAGACCAACTAACTTAAGCTTCAAATCCCAAGACAATTACCAAATTGTCATGTGAAGGTATGACTATTACAATATTATTATTTATTATTTTCACAGTTGGCCTTCTCTTCTTTTTAAAAGCAGTTTTACTTACAGTTTGTTGCTGCTCACCTTTCTTACTTGCTGTCACTGTTGCATATGTTTTAACTGCACTATTCTGTGCTGTCACAAAACTAGACTCCATCTCAGTTTGTTGCTTCTTTCCTTTTTTACATTTTTGTCACTGCTGTATGTTTTCACAGCTGCATTCTCTCCTACCACATCACATGGTTCTTTCTCCACATAAACTTTTTGGAAGTGCTGAGGACGATAATCTGTCATGTCACCCCATGAAACAGCAGAACTGTTACCTGGAACATCCTGCTCAATTATTTTCAACAAACCATCTCTCTCAACTTTCTGATTTGAAAGCCTGCATTTGCACTTGTTTCTGTCCTGTAACTCATCTAGTGCAGATACAGATTCTTAGTTTTAGCACTTAAATTTGCTTGTTCATGCTCAGCACTTATTAAGAACTTGTAAGCACTAAATAAGCTACTAATTACTATAGCACTCAATCTTCCTCATTACCTAGAGGAAAACAGTTTTTGTACTTCATAGGTTCATAGGTTCATAGGTTCATACTAGGCTATCTGCCCTAGGGCATTTATAAGCCTAGCCAGAATGTGTTTGGCTTTCGCCACCCATTTTAAATTTATTTTGCTATGCCCTTTTTCGAGGTTAGTATACTGTGCCTCTATCTAACAGTGACACAGAAGTGATACCCGGGGTAAACTTACGATCTCCCATCCACTCATCAAGATTCCTCTTGAAGAGAGTCAATGAGGTACTCTGCCTAACCTGGACTGGGATTTTATTCCAGAGTGAAGGGAGCCTCTGGGTTATGAATCTGTCCCTCCAGCATGTCCTATTTATTTCAGTGCTGAGGTTCAAGTCTCTCGAGCGCATAGCTCGATGGGATTTGGATTTTCTGAGGTGCAGCATGTCCATTAATTCCGGGTTGGACATGGCTTTATACGCCAGGCACAGATCTCCTCTGAACAGGCGGTATGCCACTGAGTAGAGCTGGAGTTTCTTTAACCGGGCAGCATATGGCATCTGTTTGAGCCCTTTGATCCTCTTGGTGAGGTACTTTTGGGGTCTTTCCAGTTGCTGCAGGTGTCTGGTAAGGTACATCCCAAAAGGGGCATTGTACTCAATTATGGGCCTAATGAGGGATGAGTAAAGAGGCACGATGACCTCCCCTGATCTAGATGTGAATCCCTTCATGATTAGGTGGGCTGTATAAAATGTTTTTCTAACCACTTTGGCCACGTGGTTGTCAAATGAGAGATTGCTATCAACTTGGGTCCCCAGGTCCCTAATTACTTCTTCTGTACTTAATGGATGTCCACCTATGTGGTAATTTGTGGGCACTTTGTTTTTGCCAAAGGGGATGACTATACACTTTTTGGCATTTAGCTTGAGGCCATGGCTCTGGCACCAGTTGTCTGTTTCTATGAGGCCCTTTTGGAGGATGCTTGTGTCGGCTGGAGAGTCGATTATGGCACCCAGTTTGCAGTCATCTGCGAACTTGGTCAGCCACAGTCCTTCCGTGTTGGCCTGTACCTCCGAGAAATATATACCGAACAAGAGAGGTCCCAGGACTGAGCCTTGTGGGACACCACTTGTAACTGGTTTGGAGTCTGACATGGCTCCAGTAATTCTAACCATGTGGGTTCTGTCCTTGAGCCAGTTTGCAATCCATCTAGTGACATAGGGGTTTATATTTAAGCTGGTGAGCTTATCTATAATGCCCGAGTGGGGTATTGTATCGAAGGCTTTTGCGAGGTCCAGGTAGGCTGTGTGGACCACCTTCCTCTCGTCAATGGCCTTGGTGACTGTTTCAAAGAAATCAACCAGGTTTAAGAGGCAGGATCTGCCCTTAACAAAGCCGAACTGGGTAGGATCCAGTGTTTGTAGGTCCCCAATATCTTTATTTATGAGGTCCATGATGATCCTTTCCATAGCTTTGCAGACCAAGCTAGTCAGGCTTATGGGGCGATAGTTTCCAGGATCCGTTGAGGCACCACCTTTATGGAGAGGGACCACTGTTGCTGTACGCCACTCTTTGGGCACATATCCTGTAGTAAGGCTGAGATTGAACAGTAGTTTTATGTTTGGGTTTAGCTCTTCTTTGAGTTCATGTAGGACGCAGCCTGGGACACCATCTGGTCCCATTGATGCTGTGTTTTTGCTTTGGACAGGGCGGCTCTTACCTGAGCATCTGAGATGTCAGGGGCCAGCACTCTGCTGGGATAGATATTTGCCCTTTTGGTGGGGAGAAGTTTGCGCTGAACCTGTCAGCTAGGATGTTGGCAATGTCTGTGGGTTCGTGTATTTTTGTCATTTTGGACTAATTCTGAGCATATCTGGGAATTACCACCCAGGTTCCTAACATAACTAAAGAAAGCCTTGTGATTATCCTTAGTGTCCTGTGCAATTTTTCTCTCAAGCTGGCCTTAGACAATTTTATGTGTGCCCGTAGATTTTTGCTAATACTGATCAGTGATGCCTTCCCTTTTGGGATTTTGCTTTATCATTTAGTAGCTTCCTCCTTCTATTGTATAGTTTGTTTATGGCTGGGGTCCACCAGACAGGACGCCTGCCTTTGGAGGATTGGGTCTTGGTTTTATTTGGGATCGATGATCCATGCATTCCTGAAGGTGTTCATAGAATGCTTTATAAAGGATTCTGCGGTCTGGGCTGTATTTTCTACAGGCCCGGGGCTTTGAAGGATTCCACCTCAGTTTTGAGGAGTGTAAAATTTGCTTTAGAGAAGTTTTTCACTGTGGTTTTCTGGGCAAGGGTGGGGTCGGGATGTGAATATCCAGTGAGATTAGTTTATGGTCTGATCTTACCAGTGAGGGATACACTTCTGGTCTGGAGCATAGAGTCCCCATGTTGGTGATGATCAGGTCCAGTATGTTTCCCCTCTTGTGGGAGTGGTAACAAGTTGTTCCATAGCATTTGAGTTTATAAATTCTAGGAACCTTTGGGCTAGGGTGTTGGAGCTAGAGTAATGCTCCCAGTCTATGTTTGGGTAGTTGAAGACGCCCAATATAATGGTGTTTGGAGAGACCTTCATATTTTCCAGTGTTCTCAGGAAGGCCGAGTGGGGTTCCTGGGTTTGGGAGGGTGGTCTGTAGCAGGCTATAAACTGGAAGGCAGTTTTACCCACTGTTAGTTGCACATGGATAGTCTCTGATGCTTCGTGCTTTGCCACCAACCTGGAGGTGTGGGTATCTTTGATGAATATCAATACTCCCCTCCTTTTGTGGTTCGGTCCAAGTTTTGGGGCCGAAAAGCATGGTATGAGGTATAACCTGGTAGTGTTGGGGTGCTCTCGGGAGCCCTGAACCAGGTTTCTGTTACTGCACAGATATCGATGTTCTCCATGCTAAGGAGAGTTTCGAGTGCGTGCATCTTGAGGTTTAGACTTCTGGCGTTGAGTAGCATTACTCTTAGTTTCTTATCCCTTGTGATACCTATGGAGGTGGGTTTGTCTTTTGAGCCTTGCCTAAAAAAGGCACTATGGGGGTAGCAAGAGCCTTTGCCAATATCTAAAAGCGCAGGGGTGACAGGTGCAAGCCGTCCCTAGCGAAGCATCGTGGCTTGTCGAGCATATCATCCCAAGCTGACAGGCATTGGATCCCCTTTGAATGACACCAGTACTTAAGCCAATTGTTGAAATTGATCATCTTGTCTTCATATTGTGGCATCATTCTTGGTGAGGGTAAGATGCTACTCAAGGTCAGGGTCATACCGGCCTGGGCTACATGCTCAGAGAGCTCCTTTATGTCTCTTTTCATGTAGTCCAGGGAGGTACGCCTCAGGTCATTCACACCAGCATGGACAATGACTGAGTCATATTTGTACTTGCCTTGGAGTGACCTGAGTGCTTGTGTTATGTGGCGGATCCTAGCACCCGACAGGCTGCTCACCGTGACCCTCTCCTTGTTCAGCCTTGAGCGGACGCCAGTGTGCCTGACGATAGAGTCACCTATTACAAGTGTATCAGGTGTGTTGTTTAGTCTTAAGGGCTGTGACTGTTTGGCACACTGGCTTTGTGAGATATGTGTTGCACGTGTTTTGTTTTGGGGTAGCGGCTGCTTGGGTGTCTGCTTTGGAGGTCTCTGCTGCTTCGCAGATCTTTATTTAGAGCCTCCGAGTATGTTTTTGTGTGATTATGTGTTTGGTTTGCTGTCATGGTAGGTCTATGTGAGACTGGAATTGTAGTGAGTATGGTTTCCTTCTCCTCCTGACTGGTTATGCCAGTACTGAGTTGAGAGAGCTTAGCCTCCAGTTTGGCTATATGGTTGCATCTCTCACATGTGTTGGAATTTGTTGGGAGGAGGAGAGGGTTGTCTGTGTACATGAGGCAGTTGTAACATTGCCTCAAGATTCCCAGATTCACCAGCTGGACCAGAGAGGAGATTGACAACTGACCTTTGGACATGCTAGAATAATATTGGGAATTCCTTAATAATTGAAAACCAGGGCCAGTGGGGAGTGAGGGTGTAGTGCTTTTAATTTTAGTGCTGACTTATATAATTGCTTTAGTGAGCAAGTGCCAGGTAACTTAAGTGCAATGTGTTACAGGTAACTTAAATGCAAAAACGACAAACAGTAACTTTCTTTCAAGTGGAACAAGGAAATAAGTACAGTAAGCAATGCAGATATCACTAGTGAGCCACAGAAGCACTGAGAAGCCGCGTATTAGGTGGAATTAGCGTTCCAGGGAAATAACAAGCAAACAAACAACAAGCATATAAACAAAGCTATATTCAGCAGGCCTGGATCTAGTCTATGCTACAGCAAACAAGGTGTACCAATTTCAGTAAGATACAGTTCAAATATTCAGGCACTATAAACATTTAACCAGAAATTCCCAGCTCAGAAGGGCAGAGTCCAGCCTCTTCTCCCACAAGAGTGCAGACCACAAACCTTCTTAATGTAAAATAACTGGCCTGAAGCCCAAGTGCCTAAACCAGAACTAATACACTTTAAGAATAACAGACACTGGGCTCTCAATCAGCAGTTCCCAACTTAGAAGGATGAAAGCTACCTGTCCTGCCACCACAGTGCATGCCACAAACCTACCTAATGTAAAACAATTGGTCTGAAGCCCAAGTGCTTAATCCAAAAGACTTGGAATGACAGCTAAACTTTAATCAAGTTACTACCAAGCAGTAATAAATACAATTGAAAACTTTAGAGAATGCCTGGATTAGTGCTCAAGTTACACAAACAAAGCTAGATCCAGCAGGCCCGAATCCAGTCTATGCCACAGCAAACAAGGCGCACCAACTTCAGTAAGAAGCAGTTCAGATATGCATGCACTATAAGCCTTCAATCAGAAATTCCCAGCTCAGAAGGGCAGAGTCCAGCCTCTCCTCCCACAAGAGTGCAGACCACGAACCCTCTTAATGTAAAATAACTGGCCTGAAAGCCTAAGTGCTTAAACCAGAATTAATGCACTTTTAGAATAACAGACACTGAGCCCTCAATCAGCAGTTCCCAACCTAGAAGGATGTAAGCTACCTGTTCTGCCACTACAGTGCAGACCACAAACCCTCTCAGTGCAAAACAACTGGTCCGAAGCCCAAGTGTTTAAACCAGAAGGCTTAGAATGAGTTACACCAAGCAGTAATAAATACAATTGAGTACTTTTAAGATGATGCAAAAGTAAAAAAGTAGGTAGAAACACAAGTACAGTAAAAGCAGATTAATTTTTTTTTTTTTTTTTTCTGAACAAGTGCTGAGATCAAAGAAACAGATTTGAGTGCTGAAACTAGAAAACTGGCTAGTTATAGGGAAAAAACTAAGCTAGAAGGCTTCCCTCCAACACAGAAGGGCTTGGGGGCTCAAAAGCCTACAAATAGTCTATACCACTTAACAGGAAAGGCAGGAAACAAGCTCATTTTTTTTTCTGTTTCCAGATGCTCTCTTTGTACACAGTAGGAGTGCCTGAAATCAGAATATGATCTCACTGCACTCAGTTGAGTGAGCAAATGAGATGGGCCCAGAAGGAGTATCCAAACACAAATTTACAAGAGGGGCGGGCAGCTGCAAGGCCACTAAGATTAACACCAAAACAAAAACAGGGAGGGTGGGTGGGACAAACTGAAGAGCAGAGTGAAAACTTCCAGTTCAGCTAAATATTCTTTCCACACAGTTAAAATCAATTTAAATACTGTATTTTTTGAAAAAAAAAGCAGATAAAGGTACTTAAATTCTCTTATACGTCCAGTTGAATATAGCAAGTTGTTAGCCGGCCAAAGCTGAGGTTTTTAAGCAGAAATTATTTCACACTGTACCACTTAAATAGGCAAGGACAGGAAATCAAAGAATGTGACTACCCACACACCTGTAATTACTAGCAAATAACAAAATTCAGCAAACACTGACTAACTACCAGTTCAGCTAATATTTCTTCCACACTGAAGAGCAGAGTGAAAACTTCCAGTTCAGCTAAATATTCTTTCCACACAGTTAAAATCAATTAAAATACTGTATTTTTTGAAAAAAAAGCAGATAAAGGTACTTAAATTCTCTTATATGTCCAGTTGAATATAGCAAGTTGTTAGCCGCACAAAGCTGAGGTTTTTAAGCAGAAAATATTTCACACTGTACCACTTAAATAGGCAAGGACAGGAAATCAAAGAATGTGACTACCCCCACACCTGTAATTACTAGCAAATAACAAAATTCAGCAAACACTGACTAACTACCAGTTCAGCTAATATTTCTTCCACACTGAAGAGCAGAGTGAAAACTTCCAGTTCAGCTAAATATTCTTTCCACACAGTTAAAATCAATTTAAATACTGTATTTTTTGAAAAAAGCAGATAAAGGTACTTAAATTCTCTTATACGTCCAGTTGAATATAGCAAGTTGTTAGCCGGCCAAAGCTGAGGTTTTAAGCAGAAAATATTTCACACTGTACCACTTAAATAGGCAAGGACAGGAAATCAAAGAATGTGACTACCCCCACACCTGTAATTACTAGCAAATAACAAAATTCAGCAAACACTGACTAACTACCAGTTCAGCTAATATTTCTTCCACACTGAAGAGCAGAGTGAAAACTTCCAGTTCAGCTAAATATTCTTTCCACACAGTTAAAATCAATTTAAATACTGTATTTTTTTGAAAAAAAAAGCAGATAAAGGTACTTAAATTCTCTTATACGTCCAGTTGAATATAGCAAGTTGTTAGCCGGCCAAAGCTGAGGTTTTAAGCAGAAAATATTTCACACTGTACCACTTAAATAGGCAAGGACAGGAAATCAAAGAATGTGACTACCCCCACACCTGTAATTACTAGCAAATAACAAAATTCAGCAAACACTGACTAACTACCAGTTCAGCTAATATTTCTTCCACACTGAAGAGCAGAGTGAAAACTTCCAGTTCAGCTAAATATTCTTTCCACACAGTTAAAATCAATTTAAATACTGTATTTTTTGAAAAAAAAGCAGATAAAGGTACTTAAATTCTCTTATACGTCCAGTTGAATATAGCAAGTTGTTAGCGGCCAAAGCTGAGGTTTTTAAGCAGAAAATATTTCACACTGTACCACTTAAATAGGCAAGGACAGGAAATCAAAGAATGTGACTACCCCCACACCTGTAATTACTAGCAAATAACAAAATTCAGCAAACACTGACTAACTACCAGTTCAGCTAATATTTCTTCCACACTGAAGAGCAGAGTGAAAACTTCCAGTTCAGCTAAATATTCTTTCCACACAGTTAAAATCAATTTAAATACTGTATTTTTGAAAAAAAGCAGATAAAGGTACTTAAATTCTCTTATACGTCCAGTTGAATATAGCAAGTTGTTAGCCGGCCAAAGCTGAGGTTTTAAGCAGAAAATATTTCACACTGTACCACTTAAATAGGCAAGGACAGGAAATCAAAGAATGTGACTACCCCCACACCTGTAATTACTAGCAAATAACAAAATTCAGCAAACACTGACTAACTACCAGTTCAGCTAATATTTCTTCCACACTGAAGAGCAGAGTGAAAACTTCCAGTTCAGCTAAATATTCTTTCCACACAGTTAAAATCAATTTAAATACTGTATTTTTTGAAAAAAAAAGCAGATAAAGGTACTTAAATTCTCTTATACGTCCAGTTGAATATAGCAAGTTGTTAGCCGGCCAAAGCTGAGGTTTTTAAGCAGAAAATATTTCACACTGTACCACTTAAATAGGCAAGGACAGGAAATCAAAGAATGTGACTACCCCCACACCTGTAATTACTAGCAAATAACAAAATTCAGCAAACACTGACTAACTACCAGTTCAGCTAATATTTCTTCCACACTGAAGAGCAGAGTGAAAACTTCCAGTTCAGCTAAATATTCTTTCCACACAGTTAAAATCAATTTAAATACTGTATTTTTTTGAAAAAAAGCAGATAAAGGTACTTAAATTCTCTTATACGTCCAGTTGAATATAACAAGTTGTTAGCCGGCCAAAGCTGAGGTTTTTAAGCAGAAAATATTTCACACTGTATCACTTAAATAAGCAAGGACAGGAAATCAAAGAATGTGACTACCCCCACACCTGTAATTACTAGCAAATAACAAAATTTAGCAAACACTGACTAACTACCAGTTCAGCTAATATTTCTTCCACACTGAAGAGCAGAGTGAAAACTTCCAGTTCAGCTAAATATTCTTTCCACACAGTTAAAATCAATTTAAATACTGTATTTTTTTGAATAAAAAAGCAGATAATGGTACTTAAATTCTCTTATACGTCCAGTTGAATATAGCAAGTTGTTAGTCGGCCAATGCTGAGGTTTTTAAGCAGAAAATATTTCACACTGTGCCACTTAAATAGGCAAGGACAGGAAATCAAAGAATGTGACTACCCCCACACCTGTAATTACTAGCAAATAACAAAATTCAGCAAACACTGACTAACTACCAGTTCAGCTAATATTTCTTCCACACTGAAGAGCAGAGTGAAAACTTCCAGTTCAGCTAAATATTCTTTCCACACAGTTAAAATCAATTAAAATACTGTATTTTTTGAAAAAAAAAGCAGATAAAGGTACTTAAATTCTCTTATACGTCCAGTTGAATATAGCAAGTTGTTAGCCGGCCAAAGCTGAGGTTTTTAAGCAGAAAATATTTCACACTGTACCACTTAAATAGGCAAGGACAGGAAATCAAAGAATGTGACTACCCCCACACCTGTAATTACTAGCAAATAACAAAATTCAGCAAACACTGACTAACTACCAGTTTAGCTAATATTTCTTCCACACTGAAGAGCAGAGTGAAAACTTCCAGTTCACTACTTTTCTCACTTGCTTAGAGAAAAACAGTTCTTGTACTCACTTTCATAACTTATCTAGAGGAAAAAAGTTTTTTATTCAGGCATGTCTAAGGGTCAGCTCCCAGTGTTCTCTCCTGTCTATCTGATGAATCTGGGCATCTTGAGGCAATGTAGAACTTGCCTCATGTACACAGACAACCCTCTCCTCCTACCACCCAACACTACAACCTGTGAGAGATGCACTTATCTAGCCAAACTGGAGGTAAAGCTCTCTCCAACCAAGACTGTACTTGACAGTCATGAGGAGAAGGTAAACATTTGCACCACACCACACTCATCCCATAGTCTCACTAAATCTACACCACCAAAATCCACACACAGTAACACAAAAACATTTGCGGAGGCTCTCAATAATAATCTATCTAAGCAACAGAGACCTTCAAAGCAGAAATGCAAGTAACCTCCATCCCCCAACACAACCCAAATGACACATAGCCCACAGACTCAGTGTGCCACTCAACAACAGCCAATAAGGCAAAACAACGTACCCAACACACTTGTCATAGGTGACTCTATAGTCAGGCACACTGATGTCCCACTCACCAGGCTAAACAAGTAGAAGGTTACTGTCAGCTGCCTGTCGGGTACGGCTCTTGCTGCCCCTATAGTGCCTTTTTTAGGCAGGGTTCAAATAACAAATTCACCACCATAACAGGAACAGGCAAGCAAAAACTGAGGGTAATGCTACTCAATGCTAGAAGTCTAAATCTTAAAATGCACTCACTCGAGGCACTCCTTAAAATGGAGAACATCAATATCTGTGCAGTGACTGAGACCTGGTTCAAGGCTACAGAGAGCACCCCTGCACTACCAGGCTATAACTCATACCACACTTTTTGGCCATGTAACCTGAACCGAAACACCAAAGGCGGAGGTGTGTCCATATTCATTAAGGATATCCACACCTCCAGGCTAGTTGCTCAGCATAATGCATCCGAGGTTATCCAAGTGCAACTAACTCTGGGCAAAACTGCAATCCAAATTGTAGCTTGCTACAGATCCCCCAGGATTCCCACTCCTCTTTTCTTGATGTACTGGAAAATATTAGGGTTCAACCAAACACCCTAATAATGGGCGACTTCAACTACTCCACCATTAATTTGGAAAACTACTTGTGTACCAAATCCTTAGCTCAACACTTTCTGGAATTCATAAACTCCAGTGCCATAGATCAACTTATCCACACCCCCACCAGGGGCAACAATATCCTAGATGTAGTCATTACCAACATGAGTGACCGGTGTTCCACACCTGAAGTCAACTCCTCATTGGTCCGATCTGACCATAAGCTTATCACCCTTGATATCCACATTCCCCCCCCCCCCCCCCATTAAGGAAACTACAGTAAACAATTTCTCCAAAGCCAACTTCATGCTTCTTAAGACAGAAGTGGTGAACTTCATGACACCCATGCAGATGGACAATACAGTTACAACTGCTGAATCCTACACAAATGCACTCCATAAGCACTTACATGAGTGCATGGATCGTGCTATCCCAAACAGAACCAAGATGCTATCCTCCAAAGGAAACCAATCTGGTGGTCCCCTGCCATAAACAAACTGTACAACAGAAAGAAGAAACTGTTGCAAAAGAGAGTAAAGTCCCATGAGTGGAGGAGCTTCCTGGTCAGCCTCAGTAAGAAGCTGAGATCCCTTATAAGATCCTCCAAATCTAGCTACAAAAACAAAATTGCCACTAAATCCAAGGATAACCACAAAGCATTCTATAGCTATGTCAAGAATCTAGATGGCAACACCCAGATCTGCTCTGAGTTACAGCACAAAGGCATGAAAATTACAGAACTAACTGATATTGCCAACATCCTGGCAGATCGGTTCAGTGCTACCTTTACCCCCCTCTCACCCCCTAAAGGGCCCATATCTATACAGGAAGAATGCAGAGTCCTGTAATCACAACTATGCAGGTAAAAGCTGCACTCTCTAAAGCCAAAAACACAGCATCCATGGGATCGGACAACATCACAGGGTGCGTTTTACATGAACTTCAGAAAGAACTGGCTCCCCACTTAAGCACCATGTTCAATAATAGCCTCTCTTCAGGCTTTGTGCCCACTGAATGGCGCACAGCAACAGTTACCCCACTCCACAAAGGGGGAGCCACCACTGATCCTGGGAACTATCGACCTATTAGCCTGACGAGCCTTGTCTGCAAGGCCATGGAACTTATCATCATGGAACTCATAAACAAAGACATTGGTAATCTCCAAACTCTGGATCCCACCCAGTTAGGGTTTGTGAAAGGCAGATCATATCTCCTGAACCGGATCGACTTCTTTGAGGCAGTCACCAGAGCCGTGGATGAGGGTAAGGTGGTTCACACAGCCCATCTTGACCTCGCCATGGCTTTCAACACCATCCCCTATTCATAATTATAGCTAAACTCACTAAACTAGGTATAAATCCCTAAGTCACAAGATGGGTTGCTATCTGGCTCAATGACAAAACCCACACTGTAAAAGTTGCAGACTCCAACTCTGACCTCAAAGCAGTGACAAGTGGAGTACCAAGGGTTCCATCCTGGGACCTCTCCTGTTTGGTATCTACTTCTCTGAAGTACAGGCTAACACAGAAGGTATCTGGCTAATGAAGTTCGCAGATGACTGCAAACTAGGAGCCATAGTCAAGTCCCCAAATGATGTGGACATCCTACAGAAGGGCCTCACTGAGACAGATGCCTGGTGTCAGAGCCATGGCCTCAAGCTCAATGCCAAAAAGTGCAGTGTCATCCCCTTTGGTAAAAACTCTGTACCCATGAACTACCACATAGGCAGCAATCTACTTAACACCGAATGCATGATAAGAGACCTTGGGACCCTGGTGGACAGTAGTCTCTCCTTTGATAGTCACATCGCCACAGTAGTCAGGAAGTCCTTCTACGTGGCACACCTCATCATAAAAGGGTTCTCATCCAGGAAAAAAGAGGTCATTGTTCCCCTCTACTCATCACTCATTAGACCCATTATAGAGTACAACGCCCCTTTTGGAATGTACCTCACAAGACATCTGCAGCAGCTGGAAAGGCCACAGAAGTATCTCACAAAGAGGATTACTGGCCTCAAACAAATGCCCTACACTGACCGCCACAAAAAACTCCAGCTTTACTCTGTAGCATATCGCCTACACCGAGGTGATCTCTGCCTAACATATAAAGCTATGTCAACCCAGAGCTGTTGGACATGCTACACCTAAAGAAATTGCAGTCCCTCTGAGCTACATGCTCTAGGGAACTAAACCTTGTCACCACAATAAACAGGACACGCTAGAGGGATACATTCCTGTCTCAGAGGCTTCCTATACTCTGGAACAAGCTACCTATCTATGTCAAGCAAAGTTATTCATTAGCACTCTTCAAGAAAAATCTTGATGAGTGGATGTGAAATAGAAATACACCCCAGGGATCACTTCTGTGTCTCTGCTGGACAGTGGCACAAGAAAATAACTTTCTTGAGTGGTGTAAGCTACGGAACCTTGCTGGCTAGGCTTACATAGGCCCTTGGGCCGATAGCCTAGTACCTACCTATGAACCTATCATCTGCAAGCACTGTTGATGTCTGCTGTGTTATCCAGTAGACTAGCTAATTGGGACATCTACCACGCAGGAATCTTTATCTGCTTTCTGATTCTGATTCTCTACATCAAGCACATTTTTCCCAAATTCTCATTTTCTTCCTCCAAGCTTTCCATACCTTTTCTCTTCTCCTCCACATTGTTGCTTCCCTTAAATCTCTTCCTTACTGCTGTAGCAGCCCCCCTGGCACTGTCTTGTAGGTCTAAAGAGAATGGAATAGGGGTCTTTTATTAAAATTAATAATATACATTATATGTATTATATATACAACTTATAAAGAGTGTTTACATCTTACAAATTTTCTTTTATCCTTTTAACTCTCCCACTCCTTTTTTCCATAACCAAAATCATATTGTGTTTCTAAATTTCTGACAGTATCCACTTTCCATTAAACCTTGTTTCTTTCCTTCCAAATGATCCATATTATACAGAACTACGTTTGCCTGATTTATCCACATCACTTACTTTCCCATTTTCATAGTACCCGTATTCTATCATGTCCATATTTATATCTTTTATACTTTTCAGACTCTTTATACAATCCTTTTCACATATTTTGCCATATTTGATTTACTCTTTTACATTTCAAAAAAACACGTTCAGTAGTTTCTGCTTCCCCACAGTAGGCACAGACTGTTTTCTCCATCTTCTTATATACCATATTTGCCTTTACTGGAAGCTTATTTACTGATAATTACAACAGAAAGTCCGTCCATTCAAAATATTTTTCACATCTATTCAGTCTTGCTTTTATAGCTTTTATTTTTCTTTCTTTCAAATGCTTCCAAGAAAAAATATAATAAAATGTATTCATTATATTTTCATACCATTACTTTCTCTTGTATTCTAACTGCGGTGGTGGTGCTGCGGTAGTGTTGTCACCTCACAATAAGACGTTGTCCTGTTCGATTCTCAGCTAGAGCGTCTTCTGTGTGGAGACATGCATGAATGGGCGTACCTTCGTTGAAGGTTGTGCATCAAGGCTGGCAACTCGGCACGTAAAAAATCCACTGCCAATCATTAGCGGACCAGAGTTCCGCTGTGACGACCCCTAACCAGGAAAAGCCGAAAGACACAACAACTTTCTGTTGTGTTCTATATTACTTATATCAATCTTCTATAATAATATTTTTGTCATGTTCCACTTTAATAAAGAAATAGAACTCCAAAAGACCTTTGATGACCTTTTATTAATTCAAACATAAGAAAATAAATGCATCATAACTTTATTAATAATAACTTCATTTCTTTGCACATCAAACATCACATGACCATCCACAAGGGCAGTGTAGCACCACTCACCCTTGCCGAATAAGCATCGTCCTCCAACCGCTCGTTTATTCTTACATTTCAGGTAGCGTCTGACCACTCACCTTCATCTCAAAACCTCATTTACATCCAAACCACCTGGTGCAAGTAGCATCCAACCACTCACATCCACCACTCCAGGCTTCCTTCCTCAAAAGTGTACAGCAGAGGGGGAACTGAAGAGGGACAAGCCTGTACCTCTTCCCTGCCCATGCACCTCTCCCAACTAAAACCACCATAACAACTCAATATCCAAAGGAAGGCCAGGTGGGCAATAAAATCATGGGTTGGGAGGGTGGCCTAATGGTTAAGGTGTTTGCCTTACAAACACAAGGTGCGGGGTTCGAGTCTCACAAGGGATAATTGGCTAGGCTTAAAATGGCTCGCAAGGGCAGTTAGCTTAGTACTAATCTATGAACCTATGAACCTATGAAAATGTGCTCTCCAAGGCAGTTCCAAGCACTCAAAACCCCTAAGACCCTCCCCATCCCTACCTCACTTCCTCCAATTCTCCATTCTTCCAATATTTAACCCTTCCTTGTCCTAACTCCATTTGTAGAGCTTAGCTTTTCTTTATATACCTTCCAACCCCAAACTTCCCTTACCTACTCATCTATCCCCCACTAAAGATGTCCCGTGACAAATTTGTCTGTTCCAAACATCATTTGTCACATTCCACTCTAATAAAGGAATAGAACTCCAAAAGACCTTTGACGATCTTTTATTGATTCAAACATAAGAAAACAAATACATCATAACTTTATTAATCATAACTTAATTTCTTTGCACATCAAATATCACATGCCCATCCATAAGGGCAACGTAGCACCGCTCACCCTTGTTGAATAAGCAAGCAGCATCCTCCACCCGTTCGCTTATTCTTACACTTCAAGCAGTGTTCATCCGCTCACCTTCATCCCAAAACCTCATTTACATCCAAATTACCAAGTGCAAGCAGCATCCAAACACTCACTTCCACCACTCCAGGCTTCCTTCCTCAAAAGTGTACACCAGAGGGGGAATAGAAGAGGGACAAGCCTGACCCTCTTCACCTGCCAGCCAAACTCAGGCTGTTCCCTATCAATAACACCAATCTTTAACCAACTCCTCCAAAAACAATCCCAGGTTCAAATTAAACAAGCCTATACTAAATTCACTAAAATGCACTCCATCCTCCCTGAGCCACATTGGGTCCCTGTCTGCAAACTCCTTATGGTGTACGTTTAGCACTCCCATCACCTCAACTGCTTCGGCAACCTAAAATTTACAAACTTCCACAACCTCTCAACTACTGAAAACTTCTTAGCATTCCTCCAAGTCAACCGTGGAATAATCTCTGACAACATCAAGCAGAAACTTGAGTATAACTTCCGTAAAGGTAACAGATCCTCCCTTATCTGATAAACTATCTGATGCTTTGGTGTCAAACCCAATCATTACCATCCAGGTGAACCAACAAGAGTTGAGGAAGCCCCACCTGAATTTGAATTACTATAAATACCTGCAACAGATGGTTCCACTTGAGCCCTCTAATGGCATGTCATGTAACTCTCCAACCGAACTAGTGTAACCCCAACTCATAACCATTAGTCCTAAGAGTAGCCCTCCTTACTGTCCAGTAAATGTACAAATAACCTATGATGAGAATCCTTTTAATTAGGAAAGAAAAAAATTTAATATTAGAATGAAAAAACACCATCCCCTATCTAATATAAGTCAAAAAGGCATTGGAAGACCATTGCCCCACCCTCTTAATGACTTCTGTTGAACTACCCATCTCACCAAATCTGACACCTTACCCATCCTAAAAGAACGTGTAGTAAATCTCTCTCTCCATCCAAACCCATGGTACAGAAAGCCCTTCTCATGACTGAAATCAACTATCCCCTTGTTATTGCCCTACCCCCTTTTGACTGGAAAACTAAATCCTGTAATCTCCTTTATGAGACAGTAACAATCTCCTTGCTCACAGCTTGGACACATCTATTCCAACCTGTCCTTCACCAACACTATTTGTGCACCCTTGCCCGCCTGATCATTCTTAGCTGTCCTCAATCTAATAAGAACTGCACCAGGCAGTAAAATAACATCATTCCAAATCAACAACCCCAGCAACTCCAGAACCCTAAAAGCCCCAAAGTAAATCCAAACACTCAACATCACCCACACAACATAATCCAATGATTCCCAGAGTACCATACCAAACCCCACAGCAAAAGCTTTAAAACCTGCCTAGTCACTGGCCAATGCTTGTCCCTGATCAAACCTTCCTCCCTACTCCATCTCTTCAACACTCACCCCACCATCCAAAATTTAGTAAAATCCTGCAATCTTCCCACTCGAGCAAATACACTAATTGCTGCCAAGTCCACCTTCACTGATTTTACCACCTTACCCTGTACCCTAGCCCCAGCTAAATATCACAAGAACAACTCCCCCAATCATGCAACACCCTACTGTAAACCTTCCTGGTGAACACCACCCAGGACTGTTGTACCAGCTTTCTGATCACTGTAGCCCAATCCACCACACACCATCTGGCACCACCACAGGGTCTTCTGCTGTCATGGGGGCCAACTGGCAAAACTTGGAAAACTGAAAGTGAGACAAACTATCAGCAATCCCATTCCTCTCCACTGGTACATTTACACCTGTGAAGAAAATATTAATCAACAAACTCTGCAGAATTAACTTACGCAATACCAACAATAAATGCTCATGCCTAGCTGTCATAACCTGTAAAAGTCGGACAACTGTAATATTATCAGAATTCAAAACTTCCCTCCTGTCTCTCAGCCATTCTTGCCACACCACTGATGCCACCCAAATTGGCAACTCCAAAAAAGTAACGTCCCACGTCCATTCCTCTGGCCACTCAGGTGGTTATGGCAGTGCAAACTACTGTCCCCCAAAAAACACCCCATACCAATATCTCCTGCCACATCACTGAACAGCTGTAACTCCCATTGACCTACCCAATCCTGCTGCCAAAATGTGATGCCATTAAATTGCTCAAAAAACTGCAACCACAAACTGAAATCCTTACGTGTCAATTTGCCAATTCTCATGCAATGGTACTTACATTTACCCCCTTTCAATAGAAAGGCTACTGACCTACAAAATGTCCATCTTGGGTGAACAGCCTGACAAGCAAAATTCAAGAGTCCTAAGAGTTCCATAACTTCCCTCACCCGAATCTTGCCCTATCCTTCATCTAAACTATCTTCTCTGTAAGCCTAGCTACCTTCTCCCCAGGCAAGCAAAACAAATGCTGTACTGCATCCACTCTCAACCCCCAAAAATCTAATACCTTTGCCAGACCCTCCAACTTGCTGTGGCCAACAGAACCCACAGTTCTCACACATCCTCAAAAACTCAAGCATAGCCTCTGCCACTCTGTCATTCCCTTCACCTACCAGCAAAATGTCATTGAAATAATTCACTGCCCTCTGCATAGCTACCTGCTGCTGCCAAATCCAATGTGAAGCTGTGCTAAACTTTTCAAAAGTGTAGCAGGCTACTGACCATCTCATTGGCATGGCTTTGTCAGAATAAAACTTATTGCCCACCACCATGCAAAACAGCAGCCAACCCTCCTGTCAAACTGGCAAAATATGAAAAGCAGAATCAATGCCCACATTAACCAACCATGGATCTTTAAACCCTCTAATGATGCGGATCATGTCATCTAGTGATGCATAACTTACCTTAGCCTCTTCCACCAAAATAAAGCCATTGACAGACTTTCCCTTGGGATAAGACAAATGGTGGAACAAACGAAATTCCCCTGGCTTCTTTTTAGGTACCAATCCCAATGGCAAGACCTTAAACCTAGCAAATGGAGGACTATCAAAAGGACCCAATAACCAGTCTGCCAGTTGCTCCTTTTCCACCAAAGTGCTCCCTCCCCCCTAACTAATCTCAAATTTTTTCCCACTGCTCCATTACCTTCCAATTTAGACTTAATAGAAAATCCTTTCGAAAAACCCTCAATCAATTCCCCCATCTCTGCTGGTTGAGGGTACTGCAGAACCATGTCCTACAAGACATTCACCTTAATAGGAGACTGTGTCCCTGAGCAGTCTTCTTGCCCTTTGAAAAAGCCCCCTCTCAGACCATGAAAAGTACCCCTACCACATACCCCTTGCATCCCTGAAGATGGACCCCCTAACCCAATCTGTCCTTAAAAGGATGATGTTTGCCAAATCACTTGACCCTCACGCCTACAACACTGCACCGCTGGGTGAACACCTGCACACTTTGCGCAAGCGTGCAAGAATCTGCATGCCATCCAAGTGCATCTAACGGCATTGAAAGACCAACATATTCCAACAACTCCTTCCCCGCCTTACTCCATATGCTGCCCACACTGAAGCTGTCCATCATAGTGGACAGCCATATATCAGGGTGCCTCACCTCCCAATGCATGGACCTAGCAACTGCCTTCCTCTTGCTAAATTTCTGATCATAACAGAACCAAGCATTTCCAGCCAATATCCTTTGTGCCTCCTGTATTGTCAAAATGTAAGCTAAGAGCGGAAGGGCCAAAGCACTATCCTTTGCCAGCCATAGTGCCAAATAGTAAACAAATCCCAAAACTCAATTCTCCCACATTCTTGGCTGCATTTTCCCCACTCACCTTTGACTGGGGGCTGCTAAGGCTGCCAGCAAGTATTTCCCATTCACTGTTTTGGCTTACAACACACGTTGGACACCATCTACGTCAATTAACACAGAAATGACCATATAGTCTCCCTTCCAAATTTTTTCCTTTACTGATATGGGTATGTGCGGACTTAGAATGACCACCACACCCCCTTGCGCCAGTGCATGTGTAGCCAAGCAATCACCTTGTCACATACCAAAATCTGGTCTTACCTCATCTAAACAATCTTCCACCAGTCACAACAAACTAAAAACCATGACTGGAGTACCCCTACCAGAAACCTGCTCCCCAAATCATACCCCTCTCCCACTAAGCGCTGCAGACCACCAATGCCACCTACATGATGCTCTGAACATGTATGTGAGCTGCTAACCCCGTCACCCAATCTATGGCTCCCTCACCTCCTGCCCCCGCAACTACTGCTCCATCCACCCCCCAGCAAGAACTGCAGAATCATTACCTGCAGGAGCAGCAAGTGCTGAGTACAATGTTGAGACCTCTGCTGTCATCTCTTCACTGGGCTGTGACTGGCGCCATCTTTTGCATCTGGCTGCCTGCTTACTCCTCAGTGTTTGCTGTTTCTTATAATTGGGTTGACCCTGTGTCAGTGCCATCTTAATGTCACTGCTTGGCATTTCTCGAAAAAGGTCCTCTGCCTGAGCCACAATGTTCACCCACCTCTGTTGCAAAGCCTGGACAACAGCCATCTTGACCACTCCCACCTGGAAAGAGATAGGAACACTGTAAGCAAGTGAGCCAGGAGAAAAATAAATAAATAAATAAGTACACATGGAGTAGCTAGCTGCAGCAGGACTAGATCGGAACCACCCAGTCTAAACCCTGGACTTCCAAAATCACATAACCTATCCAAAATAAACACCTCTGCCCAGTGTCGGACATGGGACCCTACCTACTATAGCACACTGCATTAACTCATCACACTACACAGGTCTTGCCCAGCAGACTGTGGGAACCACATTAAACTGTATAGTACTAATGAAGTTTTCCAGGAATGGAGAAAACAATACAATACCATAAGAGACTTGAATTATCAGCTCACTTTTAGAAATGAATACTATTATTAAAATGATGGAAATTCTATTGTCAGAACTGTTTCTGTTCTTACACAATGATTCCTGGCTTTATAATGCTAGCATAGCAAAAGGGGATTAGCTACAGGCATAGCCATCCCCCCATCTTCCGAACATATTTCCGTTAAAAGTTAAAATTGTACCATGGGTTAAAGTTATTATAATTTTGTTCCACCCATAAAACCTGCCTAGCCAAGACTGCCATCATGATAAAAGTTGACAAGGACTTCTTTCTTATCATCAAGTGCAAGAGTCTGAACCACATGAGGAGAGCTTCCCCCACCTTATTATTTTAGGCACTATGCAAAGTGGAAAGAAAAGATGATAATAGAAAAGATTTGTACATGTTCCGCTTTACTAAAGCCCACCATGCTACATGATCTATTTAGAAAATGTACCTATTGTGTCATTGCTTCTCTTCCATTCATGGCCATCTGCAGATTTCTACCCAACAGGTGGCATGGTATGCCTGCAATAAATCATTTTACTTTTTTTTTGACTGATAGAAACCACTATTGCATATGCGCAGAAATAGCCCTTACATGCAGGTGCCTCCTCACTTGCGAAAACACCACCACCAAGCTGGTAACTGAGAACAGGCTACAATACCACCACTACCATCCTCGCAGCAATGAGACCACCCCACTTAAATCAGCAATGGAGTAAGTTGCCCTGAACTATGAAAATCCATTGCAATCAGAGGCTGCAAGGTTTGTAATCAACCTCCTTTGCGTGCACTACTACAAAAACTACAATTAATGTGTATTATTGCTGACATACTGAGAAAGCAGACTAGCCTGACTTCGCTTGCACAAGGAACCTGACCAATCTTAAATGTTATGTTTATCACCACTCCTTTCCCATTTATTCCTGCAAAGCTTAACTGAACAGTGCATGACACCTGGTGCACTTGCAAACCACCAGAAATCTACCCCTCCGGCCAACTGAGCAAAGAATAAAACATTAAGGTGTACCAAGCTCAATATCACTACTCACCACCAGCCAACCTCCGGTCATCTCAGTTGTGATCCTGAACTCAACAAAATCATGCCAAAATGTGCTGTCCAAGGCAGTTCCTAACACTCAAAACCCCTAAGACCCTCCCCATCCCTACCTCACTTCCTCCCTTCATTCTTCCAATATTATCCCTTCCTTGTCCAAACTGCATTATAGAGCCTAACTTTTCTGGATATACCTTCCAACCCCAACCTTCCCTTACCTACTCATCTAGCCCCCACTAAAGATGTCCCATGACAAATCGGTCTGTTCCAGACATCATTTCTTGATGTATTTTTATCTCTATACTTACAATTCCTTTACTTCTTTTTAAATATTTAAGTTTTTTCCCAAATTTCTTTATACTTTTCTTATATTATCTCTACTATTATTTTTTTTCACTTTCCTTTACCCATATACAAATTCAGTGATGCTATATGCTCAATTGGATTTATTAAACCTAATCCTCCTTCCTTTTTCATAACATAAAGAATTCCTCTTTTAAATGGACTTAATCTTGATCCTCATATAAATGCAAATAACACAAAAGCAATTATTTCCCAAATTCAACTGGTATCATAAAAAACTTGCTAGATGTGCTATCTTATCTAATATCACTGAGTTGAATAATTATGCTTTTTTATATCTATATTAGAATGAGTTGAATAATATGCTTTTTATATGCAAGTTAGAATGTTCTCCAGAACATACAAATATGTATTTTATGTATCATATTCTTCCACTGTGTCAGTCTCTTTTGCTCAGTAACAAATTGTATTCCCCAAATTTCTATTTCTTCTTTATTAAACAATGCCAGCAATTTTACCTGAAAACCCCAGTCCTTTGCTCTTTTCTTCATTAATACTCAAACCTATCACCCTTAATTCTTTAATAAGGTTCTTAATAGCTGTTTTCATCCATTCCTTATTTTTTGCAATTAATACTATACCATCTAAGATAAAACAATTTAGGGTCCATGCAGATAGCACCTATACTACCCTGAAACAGTCCTGAAAAAAAGTGAACAAACTCACTATGCAGATAAGAATCTTTAATAGTCACACATAGATTAAGCACTTTCATCTGCAAACTGCAGACTTCATCAGAATCTGTTAAAAATGTCAAGTGTGTTTATATAGTTACTTAAAACTAATAAAATCACTCTAACAATTATATTTGAAATTTTAAATAAGCTGCCATTTAAAGACACAGAAGTAAAACTTGTTACAGTAATTTTCTTTGCATACAACTCACATTGACTTTGCTAAAATATATAAAAAATATATATATTTGCTATTAGTAATAAAGTTGTTCACAAGAACATAATGTAAACCAAACTCTTGCCAACATCTGCAGAAGAAACATGATAAAAGTGTGTAAAATGGCAAATTTCCATAAAAGACATAACCCAGGATAGAAGCCTGGTTCTCAGATTTAAAATATGATACTCTATCCTCTGAACCACAGCAACAGTTCTTAAAAGGACATAACTTTTATATCTTCTGTTGTCTCATTTCTATGACTAGGGTTATAGTAACACTGTCATCAATACCTGGATAACTAGCTGCATTTAAAAATAACTGCCATCTGACTTTTCTTTCTTTTAAAATCCATTTAATGTCTCCTCCTCTGGGATTCATATGAACACATTCCAGAATAAAAAAAACTTAAAATTGAAACATCCATTACTAGAATCTAAATACCTATACAGTGCATTATTTTTGTCCTTTTTCCTAATAGAATAATGCTCATAGATTCTATTCTTAAGAGCTCTGTTAGTTTGCCCTACATAGAACGCAGAACAGCTGTAACATTTTGCCAAGTATATCACCCTCATGGTGTTGCAATTTCCTCTCCTAAAATGTACCCTAGTTCTGTGGATGTTATCTAATTCCAATGTTATATCCTCATTTATTGCAAAGCGTTGGTTGCAGCCACCACATTTTTTAATTCCTTGCAAGTTATTAGTATTACCTATAATGTTTCCTTTGTATTCAAATCTGTGCTTTAAATTTTATCCTGTTTTATACACAAAAGTGGGCTTCTCTGCCAAGATGTTATACACTTCCATATCCACCTTTAGCAATGCCCAGTTTTGGTGAACAATACTCTTTATGGCTTCAGCAGTTTGCAGATGAAAGCGCTTAATCTATGCGTGACTATTAAAGATTCTTATCTGCATAGTGAGTTTGTTTACTTTGCTCAGGACTGCTGCAGGGGAGTACAGGTGCTATCTGTGTGGACTCTAAGCTGTTTTATCTTGGTTTAATTGGTTGGGAGCACAACATTTTTTTGTGTACTATACCATCAAAAGAAATTACTAGAATTGCTCTACAATATTCAGCTTCTTTCAGTGTTAAGTTTATTTCAGTAACAATTGCATTCATGGTTCATGCAAATAAGATAATACTTGCTGGACATGCCTGTTTTATACCACTTTACATTTCTGTTTCCTCACTCAACCAACCATTAACCACTGTTCTTGCTTTATTTTTATTATATACACTGAAACAAAAAAAATATTTTTTATTTTAAGATCTCCAATAGTACTTCATGTTGTATGTTATCAAATGCTTTACTCATGTCCCCTATCAACATTTTAGATTCTGCATTTTTATCTGTCACATCTTTTACCATTTCTGTTATAATCATTAAAAGCTCTTGACTCCTTTTCCCTTTTATTCCAAAAAATATTTAATTCAATTACTTATTTACTTTACTTTCTATTCATAAATATCTTATAATCCACATTGTTCAATACTAACAGTCTCCAGTTTTTTATATCTGTTTTCACTCTTTTTTTCCTTACAAGTTTGATTGCACTCATGCATATTCTTTCATCTTCCACCCCTTTCTTTAACCATTTATTTAATACCTCAGACATTTCATTTTGCCATTCTTGCTTATCTTTATACACCAAGTATTCAATTCCATCTAATCCTGTAGGTGCTTCCAGGCTTGCGGTCTTCAAAACCTTCTTTATTTCTACCATTGCAATCTTTTTCAATCATCTCATTATCTTCCTCAGTAATTTCTTTTTTAAGTTCTGTTCTTTCTCCCTATCATTTTATATTTTAACATTTTTTCATAATATGTTTTTATCACGTGCATTATTTCTTCCTGTGCATTAAGTATAATTCCTTTCTTGTCTCTTAATTCTTTTATTATTCTTTTTTTTTCTTTTGCCATCTTATTTAGGTAAGGTGCCACTTTCCTCCTTTTCTCACTGTAAAAACATATCATTGTTTAAATATCCTTTTATTTTTTTCTTGATTTATTTCATGTAACTTTCCTTTTTCTATAAATCTTTCTTTATTACTTATTATATCTTTAAAAGCTTTATAACTGATATCCTTTGTGATGTCTGTGTACTGGCCCAGCAGTCAAGGAGCCTCAATCCTCACCACTAATAACAGTGAGGGGCATCCATATTGGGAAGGATATAAAATTGACATACACAGTAAAGTACAATTTCCCTCAAGAGCACACAGAGATCACAGTCAGTCTGGGGCTGTTTTTTCCCCAGGTCCCCAATAAGACTCCCCACTGGCACAGCTATAGGGTCCAGCTCTTAGCCTAGTGGTCAAGCAAAACCCTCCAGCACCCTCTCTGTCCAACCAGTGCTTCGTGTCCCTGCCCAAGTATCTGACACACCCACACACTTTGAGATATGAGTTATATACAAACACTCAGACACTCCTGGAGAAGGCCACCACAAGTTCTCCAGCTATGCCACTTCTGCCCAGACTATACAGTAGTACCACTTGCCACCAACCACTAATATCAGCTACTAATAAGGCCCTTATCAAAGGGTGTCCAATTATTACTGTGCAGTATTATTATTCAATTAGTAAGTGTGACCAAAACTTTTTAAGGCTTACTGGAGTGGCTTGGCCAGTATCACTATATACATGCAATGTACTCTAGAGCTTAAGTTATCTCTACACAAAACAGCCACAGTTGAAAGGTTTAAAAATATTTAATAATAAATAATAAGAACACAAGACAATACTTCTTACTACACAGTGCTAGTCAAGAGTTCAGAAATCACAGGAAAATGCTTAAAATAATACAGTGAATAGTTCTGACATCAATACAGAAAACAACAAGTCTAATCTTTCTATTTCTAAGAGAGACACTAAAGTCTAAGATCCTACTTACATACAGATCACAGGCAGAGTGCTGGTGAGTTGGATGTTCTCAAGACAAATGCAAAATGCTCTCCCTCTGTCTCTGAGAAAGTCTTTTAAATTGATAATACATCCTGCTCACTCATTTTATATTACATCATTCTTAACAATTTTCTGGTTCCCAGGCTGACAGAAATCATACATTTACATTACTTACTAAGCTTGCACCTGGTGAGGAAACACAGCAATAAACAACATTATACATGTCAATTTTATCAGTTAACTCTGGTCTCAAAACAGTAGGAAGAATTCCTTTATCCAGACATCTCAGCTCCGAGTTTTGAGATCAAACAATAATACAACACTAGACTTATCAGCTTTCCTCCAGGAGAATGCAATGTGGTTACATTTTTTGAAGTTCAACACTCAATGCAATTTTCTTATTTAAGAGAACAAGCCTGTGGCTTATATTAATATTTAGAAATGACAGAATTATCTACAAAATTCTATCTAGCTAGGCTGGCAGCCTTCACATATACCCCCCCCCCCCCAGAGAACTCAAGCTAGTTTTTCAAGTGACCCTAGAGAAATGTTGCTTGACAGGGTTAGGTATATCTGAGTATACCTTACCCCATTCCCTGTCTTGAGAACCCATTGGCGTTGGCATTGCTAGTCTTGCTGTGGTGCTGCACTGACATATCATACACTTGCAACCCTAGGCTCCATCTTAGCAACTTAATATTTTGCTGGCTGGCTCTGATTAACCATGTTAGGGGATTGTGATATGTCACTACAGTGAATTTTCTTCCATACAGATAAGGCTGACGTTTCTGCAGTGCCCACACTATGGCTAGACCTTTCTTTTCCACAACTGCATAGCATTCCTCCCTGGATTGGAGCCTGCGACTGACATAAACCACTGTGTGCTCTTCTCCCTCTGAAGAAATCTGGCTAAATACAGCCCCCACTCCATGGTTTGAAGCATCCACCTGCACAACAAATTATTTCCTGTAATCTGGACTGGCTAACACAGGGGGTCCTCCCAAAGCTTTTTTAAGCTTCTGGAATGCCTTCTGACATGCTGTGGTCCACACTACCTTATCTGGCCTGTTCTTCATTGTCAGGTCTGTGAGGGGAGCAGCTATGGTACTATAACTGGGAACAAACTTTCTGTAGTACCCTGCTGTTCCTAAGAATGCCCTCACCTGCTATTTGATAACAGGTGCAGGACATGCCTAAATGGCTGCTACTTTGGCAGGTTCTGCCATGATTTTACCACTCCCCATTCTATGCCCCAGGTAGGAGACCTCTGCCATACCCACCTGACATTTGCTTGGCTTAATGGTCAACCCTGCCCTCTGAAGTTTGACCAGCACCTCCATGATATGTTGAAGGTGTTCTTGCCAGGAATGGCTGTAGATGGCAATATCATCTAGGTAAGCAAGAGCAAACCCTCCTGCTAGGATATGATCTACCTGGGAAATTGCTGGGACATTTTTCATCCCAAAGGGCATAGGGCATATTTGTGAACTCATACAAGCCAAAAGGAGTCACAAAGGCTGACTTCTCTCTATCACTGGGAGTCAGGGCACCTGCCAATAACCCTTGGTAAGATCAATGGTGGTAGGATACTTAGCCCCACCCAGCTGTTCTAGGGCCTCATCTGTCCTAAGCATGGGGTAAGCATCTGACTCTGTGTGACTATTTAATTTCATCTAGTCCACACAAAATCTGGTGTTGCCATCCTTCTTTGGCACCAGCACCACTGGGGAGGCCCAGGTACTGTTGAACTTTTGAATTACCCCTAGTACCAAAATCTCCTGTATCACTTCCCTCAGAGTCTTTTTGACTGTCTCAGGCACCCTATAATGGGCGTGCCTAATAGGCCTTTGTGGTCCTGTATCAACCTGGTGCTGCACCAGGTGGGTGCACCCTGGTTTCCCAGTGAACATGTCCCCAAACTCCTGTGATACTGCTCAGATTTCTTGAACCTGGGTAGGAGATAGCTGCTGGGGTATTGCTACCCCTTCCATGGACGTATCAATCCGAGCTTCACTGAGGAGATCAGTCACCAGGTCTCCCTCAGACTCCTTCTGCAATCCACTGCAAATACTCAGCACAAGGGCCTCTCTATCATGGTAAGGCTTCATCATGTTAACATGATACAGTTTGTGCCCCTGCCTCCTGCCTAACAGTGCCAACATGTAGTTAACATTACTTACATTTCTTTTCACCTTGTAGGGTCCCTCCAAAGCTGCTTGCAGCTTGTTGTGTCTGACAGAAATGAGAACCATTACCTGCTGCCCTACAGCATACTCTCTAGCTTGAGAATTCCTGTCATACCATACCATACCTTTTTCTGTTGTTGGGCTTCTGCCAGGTTCTCCTGGGCCAAACCCATGAGTTCCCTGAGCCTTGCCCTGAGGTTTAGGACATATGCTACAACAGACTCCTTGTGAGATTCACACTCACCTTCCCACTCATCATGAATTAAATCTAGAAGTCTTCTCACCCTATACCCATACAGCAACCCAAAGGGTGAAAAACCTGTGGATTCCTGAGGAACCTCTCTTTAAGCAAACAACAGTGGGGCAAATATTTGTCCCACTCCCTCTTAAACTGGTCTGCAAATACCCGTAGCATGGGCTTGATTGTAGAGTTTAATCTCTCAACAAGACCATTAGTCTGGAGATGGTAGGGGGTGGTCTTCAGGTGCTTCACCCCCCAGTACTTCCACTGACAAGTCAGCAGGTCTGACATGAAATTGGCTCCCCTGTCGGTCAGTATTTCTTTTGGGAAACCTACTCTGCTAGAAATCTCTAACAAAGCATTTGCCACCTTTTCTGCCTCAGTGGAGGACAAAGCCACTGCCTCAGGATATCTTGTAGCATAATCTACTCCCACTAGGATATACTTTTTTCCTGTGGAACTTAGGGTACGTAGAGGCCCCAAAATATCCAAAGCTACCCTCTGAAATGGCTCCTCAGTCAAAGATAAAGGCATCAAAGGAGCTCTCACCTTGTCTCCTGCCTTGCCTACCTTTTGGCACTGCTCACAGGTCCTGCAGTACCCTGTTACATCTCTGGAAATTCCAGGCCAATAGAAGTTCTGCATAATACATCTCTTTGTACGTTTTATGTCCATATGACCTGCAAAGGGAATATCATGGACTATGGCTAGAAGCCCCAGACGGTAGGCTCTAGGTACTACCAACTGCTGTATTCTTTCACCTTCTAGCCCTCCCTCAGGGGTCCACTCTCTATACAGTAACCCTTTGTCCCAGTATACAGATTACCCCTTCCCTTGAGAATCAGGTGCCTCACTAGCTACCTGCATCAGGCCTTGCAATGTAGGATCTGAGAGCTGAGCCTGTCACAACTCTCTCTTTGTAACCCTTCCCAGCTTCCCTTCCACAGGAAGTCTAGCATCCTCTGACAGTGGTGCTTCACTGTCAGCCTGGGTACTATTTCTCATCTTTACCATTGCAGTCACTCTGTCCAAGGGAACATCAGTACCCACAAGCAGCTGTGGCTCACCTTCAGTCTCACTGCTGCAGAGTAGGTCACTCCCTGAAGTAACCACCTCACCAGTCCTGGCTGCAAGTATGCTGTCTGTCTGTGTCTCCCCCAGACTACTAGACCCACATGCTTGTCTCAAAGCCTGACTGCGTGTAACTGCAGAAACACATGGTACTGGGTCATCAAAATCCATCTTTATCAGGACATCTGCAGGATGGTAGTTCAGTATGCTTGTAGTTAAAAGACAACATACTATTGGCATTTTTTTCTTTCCCACTTACTGGCTCTCTCACCTTGTGTTCCCCACCTTGCCTCCTTGGACACCTATATGCCACATGGCCCCACTGGTTGCATTCAAAACATTTAACCCTAGGTCCTGGACATGTAACTGGACTAGTGGCTTTCCCTGCTACTGGGAGATTCTGTTGGGGCAGTCTGGGCTGCCCACCATGGGTTCCTTTAGACCCATGAGCAGTACTAGGGGTCCCTTTCCTGTGCAAGGATGCCCTGCTTGCTAGGTATAGGTCTCCCTTCTTCCACAACTCCTCGGAAGTAGCACATTGTCTATCAGCTAACCAGATCCTCATGTCCTCAGGCAAAGTGCTAAGGGCTTGTTCCCTCACCAAAAGGTCTGCCAGCCCTTCAAAAGTGGTGATCTGTCATCCACTCACCCACCTATAAAAATAAGTCCTCAATTCAGCAACATATTCACACAGAAAAACAATATGCATTAATTCGACTGAAATACACTCCTCATCCAATGCACGAACACAAACAGTCACAAACTCCACCACAAACAAAAAAGTCAAGCACTAAAGGCAGTACTAGAAAAAAAATCTTCTTTAATACACATAAAGGTTAAGCGCTTTCAGCAACTAAGTGTAGGCTTCATCAGAACAATAATACACAATCTGCAATCCATTTAAATACTAATTTTGGTGCCAAAATGTCCATTTAAAAAAAAAATTTCTTAAAGTGAAAATACATGATATATACTTCACATTGTATGTTAAATGAATTGTGCTTCATGAAAAATAAATAATTAATTATACCATATAATAAATAAATGCAACATTCCAATATATTCAATATGTTAAAAAGAAAAAAAAAAATATATATATATATATATATATATATATATATATATATATATATAATAAAATAATATATATAATAATATAATATATATAATTAATATATATAATAAAATAAAACTATACATATATACTGAATTAACAACATTTTCACCTAAGCAGAATGAACATCATATATGTTCAATATAAAAAAAATGTCTACTAACTAAAATTCCTATTTATATGTATATATGAAATGTTATTTAAAATATGAGAAATATATAATATAACATTCATTAATAAATCAACTAATAAAGCAACTAAATGACATGATATAAACAAATATATAAAAATATAAAAAGTAAAAAAAATATATATACATTTGATTAAAATAACGAGAGCCGCAGTGGTACAGTGGTAGCGTTGTTGCCTCACAGCAAGAGGTTCTCCTGTTCAATTCACGGCTGGAGTGCCTTCTGTGTGGTGTCTGCATGTCCTCCCCATGGTCGAGTGGCCTTCAAAAGACATGGGTGAATGGAAGTGCCATTGCTGAAGGTTGGGCATTGGGCTGACAACTCAGCACCATAAAAAAATCTACTGCCAATCATTAGTGGACCGGAGTTCCACTGTGGCGACCTGTAACTGGGAAAAGCCGAAAAGACAAACAAACATTTATATATTGCTGTCCATAAGGTATAATTAAATGCATACCATTTCATTCTCCTTATGAACTCACATATACCTGAGCATTAATACAACCAAACATAATATAATTTGCATTTTTGGACCAAAACTGGTTTGATTGTAATATGATCATTGAGCCCAGGCAGTGTGTATGCATCTGTGAAAAGTTGCCACCAGACCTCCTCATATCCCAAAACAGCCTTGTAGTTGCCTCCTCTGGGGTCTTTCTTAATATTCTCCAAAATAGCAAACTTAAATGTATGATGGTCACCCCATTTCTCAATATGCCTATAGAGTGCATTGTTGTTGTCACTTCTTCTAATACTGTACATATGATCATAAATTCTCTTTTTTAGGCTCCTTTGAGTCTTTCCTATGTAATAGCCTGTACATGCTATACATTTAGCTATATATATCACTAGTTTCGAGTTACAGTTCCCCTGCTTAAATAAAATCTTTGTTTTGTTATCATTATCCAATGTCACTCCTTCATCTTCCATAATAGTGTGACATTGATTGCAGCAACCACATTCTGTTGTGTATTTAGTATTAGTATACCGTCCACTGCTTATTCTACCATGCTCTAAGTACATCTTTATGTTTCATCCCATTTTGAACACACAATTAGGCTTTTCCCCTAATATGTCTCTGATTTCCTTATTGGTCATCATTACATTCCAGTTCCTAGGCATTATACTTTGAACCTTATTGACATAAGGACCATACTCAAGAATGCATGCACGTTGATATCTTTCATTTGTGATTTCTGGACATCTACTATCATTCTCCTTTTTATTTACTCATAAAAGTGGGGGATATCGTTTACCCCATTCAGTAATAACATATTTCTAAACATCATTCATCATCTGTCTAGGATATCCCCTTTCAATAAATAAATGCATTATAAATTTTAGTTCATCTATCATATCTCTATAAGTAGAAGTCATACATGCTGCTCTTATGTAGTGTCCCTTAAAAATATTATACATCAATTTTCTGGGATAGTTACTTGTATATTCCAAATAGCTGTTGGAGAAAGTACTTTTTCGAAATATTCTTGATTTAAATCCACTCTCTCCACTGGAAATAAATGTATCCAAATATGCTATCCCCTCACAATTGCACTTATATGTAAACCTCAAATAGCTGCTACTTTTATTCAGATGTTCAAAAAATTATTTAGACTATCAAGGTTATTGTCCCATAAGATGAAAATATCATCCAAATACCTGGAATAATGTCTAATATGCTTAAAATATCCACTCTTGAAGATGACCGAATCTTCCCTATCCAACATAACCAGATTGGCAAACATAGGGGCACAAGCTGCCTCCATAGCAACCCCTCTGGTCTGTCGATAATGTTCACCCTCAAAGTGGATATAGTTGTGCTCCAGCACAATAGAAATACACTCCAGTATTAGACTCACTTTGTCCCAGTCCAGACTGGCATATTTCCTAATGTTATTACAAAAAGCTTCCCATCCCTCTTGCTTGGGAACACAGGAAAAGAGGTCTACTATGTCAATCGTGACATAAATTAATCCTTCTCTCCATAAGTCTGAGGTAATATGAGGGGTTGGGAGGATGGCCTAATGCTTAAGGTGTTTGCCTTACAAACACAAGGTGCAGGATTTGAGTCTCACAAGGACTAATTGGCTAGGCTTACAATGGCTCGCAAGGGCACTTAGCCTAGTACTAATCTATGAACCTATAAAACTACCTAAGAATTCCCAGGAGTACTTAACCATATGAGGAATTCTAACATACAGATGCTGTAACCATGTGTCAATTGCCACACCTAGTGGAAATATTTTAGTCTGACTTAATGAAATTATAGGACGAAAGGGGGGGGGGGGGTCATTGATGTTTTTATGAACCTTAGGAATACCCACTATGGTTCCTAGTATAGGATGTTCAACCTTCAAAAAGTTGTATGTATCAACTGTAATTCTATTATCAATCAAGAATTCTTCTATAAACATATCTATATGATTGCATGCAATATGTATTTCATTTATAGACACAGTTTCATAATTCCCTGACTTCTGAAGTATTTCAGACATTTTCATAGTGTATTCCGTGGTATCATATATAACAGCTCAACCTCCCTTATCCAACTTCATTATTCGAATGTTTAAATCCTCCTTAAGATCTTTGAGTAAGCTTAATTCATCATCAGTCAAATTACTCTTGATTTTTCTGACTCTAGTTTTGTTTTGTAATTCATAAATCTCATATACTGATACACAAGAATACATTGGAGGTACATACATACTTTTTTTCCCAAGTGTATTTTTTCTTGCCTCATGCAATGTATTTACCTTGTCTTTAAACATGATAAGTTAATTTTCCTGATAAATAGTTTTATCTCAAACAGTCTACTAAATGGAAAAATGTGGTGGGAATATATTTCATTCCTTTTGACAACAGGTCAAAATGTACAGTCTCCAAAACTAAAGCTGTATAGTTATAAATCTTAAAATTCTTATAACGATGCACCACCCCATCTACTATGATGTCACCACAGTTATTGGAGCCACTAAATAGACTGGTTACCAATGTTCCACATCCCTTCTCTCCCAGTACTGATTCTGGTTTTGAGCATGTGTAGGATAAAACATTTCTATAATTTCTTTACTTAGCATTTCTCTTTTCCTATACTCCATGTAACTTTACACTTCCATAGCTCATTTACTTTTGTCCTTTCATCTTCCATTAAAATTCTAATGTTTATTAGTATTATGATATTTGAATCCAACAATCTACACCATTCTAACATCCCTAATATTATTTTTACATCCTTTATACTATTCACATTTATAGCTAAGATTCTCACTTTATGGAGAACATTTTATCATGTTTACCCTTTTCCTTTCTTATTTTCTCCTATACCTAGGTTTTTAAATTTATGTTTTCTATCTTAACTCCTTTTCCGAAATAAATTGATTTTGCTTTTAATTTGGACCCACCTGTCCTCTCTTGCTTCACTCCAATTACTTATTTCTTCTTCTTTTTCTTCCCTTGTATATTCTTTTACCTTCACCATTATGTCTTCCTGTGTGTCTTTCCCTTTAACATCTCATTGCATTCATGAACATCCTATGTTTTTCACATTTTATACATTTTTCTTCACATCTTTTTGTTTCATGACCAGTTTTACCACAGATAAAACATTTTCCTTTATCGCAGCTGTTAATAAAATGATAATGTTTACCACAAAAGAAACATGTCTTTGGTTGCCCCTCCCCAATATTTCTAAAAAATCCCCATTTCCTTCCACATTGATTATAGGTACATGTATTATCTTTTCAATTAGCATTTGCAAAATCACTACACATCCCTATCCCCAGTCCACAAACCACTGTTGTTATAAATATTTGTCCATTACATCTTTACAAACAGTCTTTATATAGTTTCTTAAAATGTCTTTTTCTACATCTGTATGAAATTGTATATCCATGCTCTTCTTTGTATCTCTATTGAATGCCTGTATGACATATAAGTTCCAAGGATTATCATTTCTTTTTTTTTTATATTATTCTAAAACTTTCTCCCTATATTGTGCTTCTTAAAAAAAAATGTCACAAAGAGCCTTTATTAAAGCAAATAAATGCTCTTACCTCTCTGACTTCGATACCCAGTGGTGAAATAACATTGTCCAATATTTCATACTTATCAAGTTCTTTTTCCATCTTACTGCTTATTCTTATAAAATGCTTCCTTTTTTACTTCCATTTTCTTTTCATCTTTTTTTCCCCTCTCTTACAGTCTGTGCATAAGAGTTTTTATTTTCATCTCAGTTCTTCTACTATTTCACCCCATGACACTGCCTTCTCACTTTCTGTTCACTTTGCTCAGTTAAGTCCTTTAAACAAACATCCCGCAACCCTTTTGACTGAAGTGTTGCAACAATACACTCCACCTGTGATTCACCTTCACCCACAATCAATTTTTGCTGAAATAACATCTTGATATCCTGTGTAGGTTCAAACTCCTTCTTTTGCATTTCATCCTGCATCGTCAGACCCTTCCTGTCCTTCCCCCCTCTATTTCAACAATATTCTTTTCCATAAATACATTTTCTTGAGAAGGCTCACTCTCCTTCTGTCTACATCCAGTATCACTCACACCATTACCCTAAGTATGGATCCTTTCTTCTCTGAGTTGCTTTTGTGCCTGGACCAGAAGCAGAAAGTGTAACTGCAAATTGCATCCCCATATGGCAAAGGGTAGAGGGAGTTCCCGAATGTCCTGGCTAAATTTCCCCAAGAAGTATAAATGCCACCTTGATTCTCTGCTGAAAAGAGGCTACTAGTCTAGCGTGACTAACCTGGTCAACAAAGAAAAATAAATAAATAAATAAATATGGCTTTTATATTCATACCTTAGATGCAATTCAGCCATACATCCACTGTTTCTCATTTCACTGGTTTTCTCTGCATGAAAGTCATATACAATATCAGTGTGCATTGTTATTAGTATTTCTTACATCTATTATCTATCTGTTATGTATTTTTTTTGCATATTATTAGCTTTCATCTTGTTTAGATAATATAGTCAGGAATGGAGGTGCTGCCAATATATTAGGGTCCTTGAAGCATCACTATGATGTCACTTAAGTGAGAAGAAATTGAGAAATGCTCTTGTCTACCCTTTAGGCTTGTAACTGAAAATCTGCATAAGCATGGCCCCCTGTAGTAAGTGCAAGGCCAGATACTGTAAATCCATATAGTATGACCATTGCCCTTCAGTGCTGGTAATGAGGTAATGAATGTTGAATCTTGGTATTTACACGTATGAGATGTTTTTGCTTGGGGGAAGACCCCATGGACCCTGTGACATGGGGACAGTTCACCACACCCATGCTGCTGATAGCTATATTATTTATATATATATATATATATATATATATATATATATATAGAGAGAGAGAAATGCTGATATCACTGTGTATTTGAGTAGGCAGAATAAACCTAGCTAACCCAGTTTCAGAAATGGTATCTATTTCCTCTGTTGATACTTACGTTTACATTTTCTAAGGATTACAAGTTCCGACCTTAGACATTCGACTTCCTGAGTAATTAACAATATCCACACCACCTGATGCCTTATTCCATCAATATACTATTTATATTTTATTTTATTTTGCATTTGGCTTTCATTTACTTTATTTATGAAGGACTCCATTGTTATGTTAAGTGCACCTCTCCTATAATGCACACAGTTCATAGTTAAGTGAGCCTGAAAATGGTTTTCCCATACTTTGTGTCTAGTTTTGTATATCTAAATGAGAAAAATTGAAAATAAGTAATTTTTATATTTGAAAACCATCTGTTTTCTTCTGCTTTCTTTACCTCTGTCACAAATTGCAACCATTAACATAAGTCATTCTTTGTTTCCTGTTACAAGCTAACATGGATAATTCACAATTACAGACTTGAAACTTATGCTGCATCAAGCAGCCCGCATTTATGTTGAGTTTTGTACCTTCTGCATTATTTACACAGCCTAATGATTTGTCCTTAAAATATCACTCATATTTTAAAAATAACAGGAAGTGATTTGGAGTTATGATCCACTTCTCTGTCTCTCAATTATTTTACACCATATAATGCCATAATTTTCATTCTAAACATCTAAATATAATTCAGTTACTAAGATATTTATTGTGAATTACCACATTAACATATCATTAAGTATGCTTCTATCAAAAGATTATAACAGTTTGTTCAGTATAAGCCATTCCTGACAATGGATAATGGCTATACATTTTCCCTGCAACAGGCATTCCTTCCTTTTTTCTTAGTTTGTCTCAAAAACAATTACTTTGTTGCTGCTGAGTATTATTAGATTGTATAAAATGAAACGCATTCCTCTAATCTTAATCATACATGAATACAGAATTATGACTATCTTGATTTTACCATGACTCAAAGTTAAAAGAACATATAATGTAAATATATTTGTTCTCTTAATATTTGCCATGTACCTATAGTGATTTACAAAGAATTTCTTTATTTAATCATACCTCTGCAAGCTATATATCACAAAAGGTTCTGATGTTACAACATTATGGATGGAAGGCATATACTTAAATCTATTCCACATTAAAACCTAATGTATTACTGCATATGGCTGAAAAGGATCTTCGGACAAGTCCACCTTCCCAGTAAACAAATGGTAAATAAATAGATAAAATAACAAACAAAGGACTCATTCCACTTCTGTGTTAATTTAACCTCAACTGTTGTCATACCATCTTTAAGTTGCTTTATTCGAGTTATATGTACACATTTATTGTCAGTACTGAATATTTCCCACTAACTTTCAATTATCTTGTTCAGTGTTACTAACATTATTGCTTATTTTTCTGTACTTTAAGGCATACCTTTGCCTTCTATGATTCCCTTAATTTTAAAGTTCAAGGATCTATAGCGACAATTTTTTTCTTATGTACTAAACACATCTTTAATCTGCAATACACATGAAACTAGCAATTAATTGCATTTCAAATGTTAAACAATCTGATTGGTGGAACAGGATGCTATTACATTTTGTTCATCTACTTATGGTAAGAGTCACAAAAGGTGGGAGGCTAGTAAATGTACAGTTTAAAATAGAAACAGAAAAAATGCAAAAGATAACTGCATGACAGAACACTTGATTTGAGGAATAGCCTTATGGCATGTTTGTATTTTAGATAATTCTGAATTGGCAAGATCTCTGGGCCCACTTCAAGGAAATGGTCAGAAGTTACTGCCCTAGTGTTAAGTTAAAAATAAGACTATTTTGTCGTTAAGAGAGGCCAGTCACTCTCTGATTCCTATCCAAGAGACGGTATCCGAATTGGGACAGGGGACACACGCCTGAGACAGGTAAGATTCTTTTATTGTTGACAGGAAAACTTTGAGGGAGGACTAGAAAACCGGTTGTTGTGCGTCAGGTAATTTTTAAATAAGACCTTAGTAAAAAAAAAAAAAAAAAATCTAGGACAGATCTTATTATAAGGAAGGACTGAAAATAATTTTGATATCTTAAAATGGGGTCAGGATGTGCCAAATGTCAGACTAATGCAGACTTAAATGAGGATGAAAAATATATGAAAAAATTAGATAACAGAAATGTACAATTTCTTAAAAAGTGGAAAGTCAGATATGGCTTTAATGGAACATTAGATAAAACCTCATGTCTAGCATTAGTAAAAAATGTGAAAATAGACGCAGGAACTAGGACTAAAAAACAAAAACAATTGGGGTTTCCCCAAGCACAAAGGTGGTTGGAGGAGGCCAACAATAGATTTATAAAGAATAAAACAATAAAGGATAAGGAAGACAGGATAAAAAGACAAAAAAAAATGTGAAAACAATGCAGATGATAAAAAGGTGGCTCTTTTTGTGGACAAGGAAGATGAACATACGGTGTGTGCAGTGACACGAGGGCCCACAGCTCCACCTTATGGGGCAGTGGGAAATGAAATAAGGGACAGACCCCCTCAGTATGAGGCCAGTAGACCGGAAACAGAACATCAACAGGGGCCGAACCAGGGACAGGAGACAGGGCAATTGTATCCACGTATTCCACTGTCTTGGCATACAGTAGAAACTCCGTTGGTCCCAAAGCTGGTATTACAAAAGGTTGATTCCCCTAAGCAATTGTGGTCAGGCCCAGTGGGACAGGGACAATGGGCGGTGAAAAAAGAGGCAAATTCTGCAGATAATTTTCCCCTTATACAGGTTGCAAATCCTCAGGCAGGGGGTGACGGACAGGATCCCACTATTTTGGTATTCCGTCCATGGGCAAAGGAAGATATAAAATGAGCTACAGAGGGAATACCCCACCCTAAAATCAATTTTCCAGAAATTTTCCGAAGACCTGATTGGGATGAGATTAAGCTATCATTTAAATCGATTAGAAATCAAGCAAGTTTTACGACAGATTTTAGGACCAGATTGGCATTTAATATGCGGAAATTGGTCATCCAAGACGGACAATGGAGCCATCCTGGAACATGACTCAGACACCTTAGACACAAGGATCACCGACATTCTAAAGAGAATGTCGGATAAATGGTGCCCACGGGCAGATTGGACGCACATAAATCAATGTACTCAGACTGACGATGAAAAGATTGACCATTACATAGTCCGATTAACTGAGACATTTAACAATCACTGTGGCATGGACATACCACAGGACCAAGCACATGATAGTCCTTACGAACAACAACTTAAAAATTCTTTTTTGAAAGGTTGCTGAGCCCCTATAAGTAGTTTTATAACCAAACACATGATAGATCACCATACATCCTGGTTACAGCCCTTGTTGGAATACGCCAGACATGCTGAGCGTCACCTTGAACAAAAAAAGAAAAAGAAGGGACAGGTGTTTGCTGTTGGGGATGACGGAGGGGTTTTCTTGATACAAAATCAAAAAGGAAGAGGGAGAGGCAAACAGAGGGGACGTGGAGGACGCAGAGGAAGTAGAGATTTTGGAAACAGACAGGGAGGACATTCGGAAGATTATGAAGGTAGAGCAAAGAGGGGCGAATGTTTTAGATGCGGAAAGAAGGGACACTTTTCTGCAGATTGTGAGGAACGACAACAGTCACAGCAGGAACGTAAGCAAAGTTCTGCATGACTATATGATAGTAAAAACTGTTGTGGTCATTGCGGCTCTGTAGTTGAAGGACAAGAAGATGAGGAAGATGGTGAGGAAGAGGATAGTTATTGTCATATTTGTCAGGAGGAAACTAACTCCTGCCAATGCATAAAGGAGGAAAATGAGAAGGGAGAAAGTAATTGTGCAGATTGGGATAATGAGTCAGAAAAATGTGAGGTCATCAATTTGGCAGCCCTGGAGACCACCATGCAACTGGATGAAAAGCCCGTGATACAACTTATGGTGGAGGGCCGACAGGTAGAATTCCTATGTGACTCAGGGGCCTCACGGACCCTGCTAAGGCCAACGGACATGCCTCCTAACTGTGAGACAGAAGAGTTCGTTTTTGTTAAGGCAGCAAATGGACGCGTATATAAGGAACCGCTATCCTGTCCACTTTTGTTCACTGATCCACAGACAGATCAGGCAGTCCGGTACAGGGTAATTATATCAAAAGTATGCCCAGTTAATTTGTTGGGCAGGGATTTAATGCATACTTTTGGTATAGCGGCAGTGCCCACTCCACGGGGAATTGAGGCCAAGAGAATGGTGGCCACCCAGGAAATGATGGTCCAAGGGACACGGGAATTACACTATTGGTACAGTCAGGACCTGATAGCCACAGGACCGGAAAGTATAACCAAAGATCTGGTTAATTTAGCCCTAAGTAAATATGGGGACCAACCTCCTATGGTGGCAGGGCAACTACATTGCACTATGTACTACCGGAAATTGGCGAGGCCTGATAGAAAATTTAAAAAACAGTTCCTAAAGCATACGGTGACTAAAATAGTGCTAAACAATCTCTTCTGGGACATGCAAGGCAATGCCGTGGCGACTTGCACCTTGACTAAGGAGATGGAAAAATTGTTTCGATCCCACTATGAGCCACATGTCTCAATTACTAAGACGGAGGGCACTAAGTGGGTAGACTTAGGGAAAAAGGTCACCGATTGGAACGCAATGTCAGAGAGGCAATTAAAAGAGCACCAGGTTCAAGTTCAGAGGCTAAATTGGGTAACACAGGCTAGGCCGACAGTCCACATGAGAGAGTGCAACTCTCCCCCCAGCTGAAATTTCCTCCTTACACAGGAGGAAGAGCAAATTTTGAAGGATATTCCACAATATCTATGGTCACTTAATAAGGGGGATGTGGGCTTGATGAAAATGGCAAGAAAGGTACATATAACACCAAAATCAGGGTTTAGACCACGCAAACACCAGTATCCGCTTAGCAAACAGGCAGAAGAAGGCATAGCACCAGTGATAAATTCTTTAAGAGATTCAGGAATTTTGATAAAATGCCCCGACTCTCCGTGTAATACGCCCTTGTTTCCCGTCAAAAAAACTGACGGAACATGGCGAATGGTGCAAGACCTACAGGCAGTCAATGCAGCAGTAGTCCCAAGAGCACCTTTAGTACCAGACCCTCACACCCTATTACATAACTTAAACCCTGAGAATAAGTACTACACCATCATAGACATTAGCAACGCTTTTTTCTCCATACCTCTGCATGAGGACAGTAGGTTCTGGTTTGCATTTACCTATCAAGGTAAACGTTATACGTATACTAGGCTACCCCAAGGATATTGTGAGAGCCCAACAATATTTGCCCAGGAAATGGCGGCCAATTTAGCTCAGTTCACACCCAGGAAAGGAAGCCAAATTCTACTATACGTAGACGATATCCTATTGGCTTCTCCTACATTGGAAGCATGCCAAAAAGACACGGTGGCATTACTTAAGTTTTTAGCAGATGAAGGTCATAAGGTAAATAAGTCAAAATTGCAATTGTGGAAGCCACAGGTTAAGTATCTAGGATACTTAATCTCACAGGCAGGCAGACAGTTGGAAGAGATGCGGAAATTGGCTATTCTGCAGGTCCCAATGCCTCAAACCAAAAGAGAAATGATGTCATTTCTGGGAATAACAAATTTCTGCAGGAGTTGGATCCCTAACTATGCTGAAGAAACAGAGCCCTTAACGGCTCTGATTTATGGAACCCCCATGTCAGCCGGTGACCAGCTGACTTGGACAACTGAGGCTATACAGGCATTTACACGTATTAAACAACTTATAGTGAGCTCATCGGTGCTAGGGCTCCCAAACTACTCGAAACCCTTTGTGCAAATGGTAGACTGCAGGAAAGGATATATGACTTCAGTCCTGCTTCAGACACATGGGCTTAAGCAGCGACCTATTGCGTTTTACTCAGCAAAATTAGACTCTGTAGCGAGGGCACTACTGCACTGTGTACAGGCAGTGGTGGCAGCCGCCATGGCAGTGCAAGCCTCTGCCTCTTTGGTACTATTTCACCCATTGACACTTCGAGTGCCACATTCAGTGGCTACAATCTTATTACAGGACCAAATTACATTTCTGCCACCAAGTAGGCATCTCTCCTGTATGACAATATTACTGACTCAGCCACAGTTGACAATTGAACGGTGCACCACACTCAATCCAGCTACATTACTACCCACACCAGAGGAAGGTATACCTCATGTTTGCTTAGATGCTATACATGAAAAGATTCTTCCCCGTCCTGATTTACAAGATCTGCCTCTGGCTGAGGCAGATCTGGTACTTTTTGTAGATGGATCTGCAAAAAAGGACATGACAGGGAAGACATTGGTGGGGTATGCAGTCACCACAGAAGACACAATTTTAGAGGCAGGATGGTTACCTGGACACTACTCAGCTCAGGCAACCGAATTGGTAGCACTGACCAGGGCCTGCACAGTGGCACAAGAAAAAAGAGTTACAATCTATACGGACAGTCAATATGCTTTTTCCACTGTGCATGTCTTTGCACAACAGTGGAAAAATAGGGGAATGGTAACGGTGACAGGGAAACCAATCAATCATAAGGATCTAATTCAAGGTCTTTTGGACGCAGTCCAGTTACCACAGAAACTCGCCCTATGTAAGTGTTCTGCACACACCAACAATAAGGATCCCATATCATTGGGAAATGCGCTTGCAGATAAGGCAGCAAAAGATGCAGCGCAACAGGAAGACCACCTTTTTAGCAATTCTGAGTTACAACCCAATGATGTTTTAGATTTAAAAATGCTAAAAGTCATGCAGAGCCTTACAACAAGTAAGGAAAAGAGGAGATGGATAAAATATGGAGCAACTCAGCAGGAAGGTGTATATAAAGTACAGGATGGTAGGTTAGTATTGCCTTCACATCTTTTTAGGTATGCAGCCTTAGTAAGTCATGAAATTGCCCATGCAGGACCATCAGTCATGACACAGACCGTGTCGCGGATTTTCTGGTGTAAGGGATTCTCTACCTATGCAAAAAGGTTTACCCTCTCCTGTCTACTGTGCGTGCAATATCATGGACAAGGGGGAATGCGGAAGTCTGTTCAGACCTTCCCAGTACATCCATACCCATTCCACACCATATGTATGGATTTTATAAAATTAACACCATCCCAAGGAAAGCAATTTGTATTAGTCATAATAGACTCATTCTCTAAATGGGTTGAGGCTTATCCTGTAAAACACCCAGACGCCCTGACAGTGGCAAAAATACTTACCACAGACGTAATTCCACGTTTTGGTATGCCCAAACGTATCTATAGCAACAATGGCTCGCATTTTGTTAACCAAATTGTCCAAAGACTCGGCCAAGTATTTCACATTGATCTGAAAAATCATTGTGCTTACCACCCACAGTCAGCAGGGTTGGTTGAACGACACAATGGTATTTTAAAGAGCAAGTTACAAAAACTCATGGCAGAAACACATACTACATGGATGGACTGCCTGCCACTAGCTCTTCTCCACATGAGAATCATGCCCTCCTTCAAGGGTCTGGCTCCATACGAAGTCCTTTTCAAAAGACCATATTACGTCCCGCAGTGGCACGGTATCTTGCCGGCGGAACGTGAGGGGGGGTGAGGAGCTAGTGGATTATATGAGAAAAATGCTGACCAACAAAAAATCTCTCTTAACTCATGATTACTTTGCAGGTCCAAAAGTAACGGAACCAGTGGAAGTGGGGCCAGGAGACTGGGTGTGGAACAAAATCGTGAAGCGGAAGAACTGGGCATCACCAAAGTGGGAAGGTCCATACCAGGTGCTTATTTCAACCCCCACAGCAGTAAGAATAGCAGAACGAACTTTGTGGATACATCTGACACACTGTAAGATTGTCAAAACTTTCCAGCTTGACAAAGACCTTGAGTCGACATCAAATCTCCCACCTGCTGACACATAGATGCATAAGGACATAATGATGGAGGCGTGGGTAACCATTCTCAGTATTCTCCTCTTAAAAACAATAAAGGGTGCAGTTCTGCACCAAGGAATTGTAACCAAGGAGAATGATCATGTCTTACTGCAGACCCAGGCAGGCATAAGTACCAACTTCTATCTTAATGTCTGTGACACCGGAGTGGACTGCTCAACATTTTCCGCATATGAAAGGGCCAGAGCCATGGGAAGGGCTAAAGTGAAATATTTATGCAACATAAACTGTGCCTCCTGGGAAAATGTATGGTGGACATTGGAAGGAAGTTGGGAAACCAGTGCAGCGCGACTCCCAGAAAAAGACCAAAATCGACAGACAAGAATAAAGATTGTTGCTCAAAACTCTTCCCCATATGTCACCGTCACCATTCTCAACCCACAGGTGACTGATTCAGGACTGTATGGACTCTGAATCTCAATAGCAGCAGTAACTGACCCATTGGGGAAAATCAAGATCGAAATTCAAACCGTAACAAATGCGACCCAGGCACCAATGACGGAAGAAGAACAGTTAATGGTAGAGACAGGGTTTGCACAGAAAAATGCCTGGATGCAATGGGTAAGATTTAGTACTAAGGAGGCTCAACATCAGGACTGTGTTGCCCTGCGCGGAAGGCAGGCAGGAACTGGCTACTGTTCCACTACTCCCTGAGGAAGCAAACTATACTTGCTTACTAAAACTGTTCCATAACCAAACGCACAAGGACTGTAAAAGTGAAACTCAACGATTCCCGTTGACAAAGTTGTCAGTAAAGCCACCTGCAGCACTTGACTATCCTGGTTCTTACACTTGTTTCTTTAGAAATGGCACTGGGAAAGATTATGGCATTCTTTCCCCAGGTTATTGCAACAAGACCACTGTCGAAAATGACAATAAACTACTGACAGGTCAGACGCACAGTCTGGCAGACATCTGGTGGCTCTGTGGAGATAATAGACTGAGATCTCAGCTAACAGAATCCTGGAAAGGAACGTGTACTCTGGTAAAATTGATTTTGCCTTTTTACATCCTACCCATGACAGCTGACGAACTTCCCACCATGGCCCTCGAAGCAACTCAGCAGAGCAAAAGAAAAAAGAAAAGACAAGCTCCAAGACAAGCTTTTGACGATGGCATCTATATTGATAGCATTGGGGTCCCGAGAGGGGTTCCCGATGAATATAAGGCCATAAACCAAATAGCTGCAGGCTTTGCTTCCATTTTCATATGGGTACAACCTAACAAAAATGTGGATTGGATCAACTGCATATATTACAACCAACAACGCTTTGTGAATTCCACAAAAGATGCTCTGAAAGGTGTTGCTGAACAGCTGGAGGCAACCTCTCTAGTAGCTTGGCAAAACCGCCTTGCTCTGGACATGCTACTGGCAAAGGAAGGAGGGGTATGCAAGATGTTCGGAACTTTCTGTTGCACTTACATCCCGAACAACACCGCACCAGACGGCAGCATCACATGAGCTCTACAGGGACTTGACATGCTGTCCAAAGAACTTGCAGAAAACTCAGGCATAAATAACCCCTTTACTGATTACTGACTTACAGGCATGGTTCGGAAAGTGGAGCCACCTTATTGGAAACCTGCTAATATCCATAGGGGTTGCTGCAGCTATTCTTGTGACATGTGGATGCTGTTGTATTCCCTGCATTCGGGGACTACTGCAAAAACCTGGTTGAAACTGCTGTCACAAAAACAATGTACCAACAATTGCAGCCAGTGGACCATGATGCGTATGCTGAATTGTATGATGATGCATATACTGACATATAAGAGTTATAAAGTGACCTTTGTGCAAAATCATCTATAACCCACCTAAGATAAAAATAAAGGGAGGGGGCGAGAGGGTAGAGAGACCAGTGAAATAAAGAGGTACATAACGAAGCGGAACAAATGAAGAAGGAAGAGTGACCTAAGATCCAAAAGGATAGAGCCAGAAGGACATAAAAAAACAATAATATACTAAAGGAGAAACCAAAAGAAAGACAGGTCCGGCGTTTTGAAGGCATTAACCTCTTACATAGAGCTGGCATTCACCTCTTGCATAAAATTGGCATACCCTGGTTGTGGCAAAAGCAGGATGAGTTATGGGAGGTATTGCACAAAGGTTTTTGGAAATCTTTTTCATTGACCAAGGGTAAATGCCTTTTATAAATCTCCTGAATGAAAATCCGTTGGAAAAGTCAGGTGAGGATGTTAACAATCATTTACCTAACAGGAATAAAAGTGTTAACAGGGGGGAAATGTAAAAATAAATGTAGTAATATTATTCTTGATAACAGCTTTCATTCTGTATTTCTTATACATGTCTAGGCTTGCTTGTGTGAAGTACGTGCAAAAGGCTTAAGGTGTTAACTTACAAAAGAACAAACTGTGTTGGAAAGTTTGAGGTTTGACCTAGATTAGAAGCAGCCTAGAAAAACAGTAAATGTGGAAAGTACCAGCTTGTGCAGTAAATGTGGAAAGTACCAGCTTGTGCTTGACCTTTGATATGGATCATGTTTGTCTAAAAAGTACCGTTTGTGTCTAATTCCTGTTAGCAATGTGGGTGGACTACGTGATAACAAGTTTATGTTTGATGAAGCTTTAAGTTGCTAAGCTATGCAATACTCAAGTTGACAGTTGACCTTAATAAAAAATTTCCTTTGTTCTGTGTACAGAACTCACTATAAAAGCAAGAGCATAATCAGTATTAGTCAGACATTTTCTACTGCAGCTAAGTATTTGATGTCTCCTTGTACAAGTAAAATAAAGAATCGTCATTACCTTTAGCAGATGTGATGTCCTCTTATTTTTAACTTAACACCCAGCATTGCTTTATTGGGATGCAGCATCAGATAATAATAAAAGTCACCATTTGAAAAGTAGGTCAGTTGGAGAAGGACTAGTTTGTTTCTTTTAGTGGCAGATAAGAGATGTCCCTTGCTCAATATTGTTGCAATATTTACTGCAACGTGTTTAAAACATCAGGAATCGCAATAAAAATGTGACAAATGGATTCCATGATGTAACTCCATCTATTATTCATATGTTACTGCCTTGTTTAATGCATAAAGCCATCATCATGTTACAATTGTGAGGAAAATTAGGGAGTGCCAAAGTCTAAGTGGGACAAGGGCATCGACAATAATCAAATTGCAGAGTGTTCTCTGGGATTTAGCAGTAATTTCAGCAGTAGGAATATTCCTCAGACACATGCACAGCTGCATATGTTTTCTTTCTGTCCTTCACAGGATCCAAATTGATTTGGCTGAACACATGCCTTTTTTTTAACTGAAGTTTACACAACAGTTTAATCAGGCATCAAGGAAGATCTGTATAGTCCAATCCCCAGGACATTTTACTGTGTCTGTATTTTACTGCGGAGATTGTTCAACACAAGGAGAATTTATCATAACTTGCTCTGGGATTCATTGAACAATTGCAGATAAATTGATCTGAAAATGAGCAAAGTGTCAGTTGCCTGTTACTGTCACATCATAAGTTATTGCAGTGATGTGTGAAGATTCATTTTATTGCTTTGAAGATCACATGAAACAAAGGATCACTTGCTGCTAAATAAAGCCATAATGGAGAATTGTAAAAAAGGAGAAGAATCTAACTATGAAATGGATAGATTACAAAAAAAAAAAAAACATTTGACAGCATCCCACATCTATAGGTAACAGAGTGCTTACATATATATAAGATACATCCTACACTGATCAACTATATTACAGTGATCATAAAACAGTGGCAGGTCACTTTGTAATTAAGCCATGACAAAGAGCAAATTATTATCCCAGGGACAGAAATTGAAAGGAGGATATTCCAGGATGATTCTTATTCAACTCTATTATTTGTTTTGCCTTTAATTCTTTAAACTGTTTACTTAACAGATTAGGTCTTGCTATGTGGTAAGGATATCAGGGTAGAAGAGATAGATCTAGAACAGGGAATTATGGGTACTGTATTCTTTTGACTGGCTGAGTCTTTTTTCAGAAATAATGACTAGATGAATCAAATCAAACCTGCATTTGCAGGAAGATTTTATAACTTATCCCAAGGGGAAAAAATGAGATAACTTAAACACAGGGGGCTTTTTAATATCAGTTTAGGTTGAAATAGCAAATTTTCAGTGAATGCTGGCATGATTTGTCAGATGCTCCTGATCAGGTTTCACTTAATAAAACTTGATTTAAATATAGGCAGGTGAAGCCAGGTGATGGGTAGAAAAGAAGTCTGGAGGTGATAATCCTCCCTCAATAATTATGCAGTTTTTACTTTTCCACTCTGAATCTCTTACACTTACCACTCTGATAAGATAACAGGTGTTCTACTTAAAATAAAAAGGACCATGATAATGAGACACAACTCCCTATTTTTGAACTAATGGGCACCTCTGGAAATATTTTTGCAAACAGCAGAATAAGCAGGACAGACATGACTGGCTGATTGTAAGTGGCAGGGTAAATGTTTGGGGGAAGGAGCAGGGTGAGTGAAAAGATTTATTGCCTACAAATTTGCCTGAAATGAGTATATGCAATCATAAATGATGACTAAAAACTAAAAGAAGCAAGTAATGCTTAACATTAATGTGCTTGTATAAATTGTTCGAAACCAGTAATACTACAGCTATTCACATCAAAAAACAATAATAAACCAGTAATGGAAAAAATATAATTTAATGTATGGATAAATAACAAAAATGTCACCATTATATGCTATCTAAAATAAATTAATATATCCAAGCATTTTAGGTACACAAGGAAGTAATCATTACCAGGATTTGTTGTAAATGAACATCTTTGCAGGTTTGCGTTTTGCTATAACAGAAATTTTGCCATAAACATACGCTCACAAAGAATCATTTCACAGTTTCAGTGTGTTCCTGCAATATTTGCTTAAAATGAGACACTAGGCCATTGGTAAGTGCTGTGCAACTTACATAACTTGTGAAATTCATCCAAAAGTGTTATCCCACAAAACATTCATGGCCCTGAGAATTCTAAATCTATTATTTCCAATTTGAAATTAACCTATTTAATAAAGTACTTTGTTAACAAGCAACACTGTGAATTAGGCAGAATCATACATGCACTGACATCAGTTAATATATTCTATGATGATGATGTATTAATATGGACTATATGAGCTGAAAGCAGCAGCTGCCCTGCCACAAAGCAAGTGAAAAATAGCAGAAATTATGTTATTGAAAGAGCATCAAGGACAGACATCCTTAGCTTGCAGGCAGTGCATTAATTATAGTACATGTGTAGTACTGTAAATATAGACTAATGTCTCCAGAGAATATGGCAAGGACATTATAATACAGCTATTTTTAAATAGCACACACATGCTAGTGACCTGACCCGTGCTCAGAGGAAGTACAATATACAAGAAAAGAACTCATAAGCAATCTGAAACATGCGTGAGCATGTGTGTACACAGTGAGCCCGATTCCTAATGACTTGCTCTCAGTGTGAGTGATGACTCACACTGAGAGCAGGTCTTTTGGAATCTGGCCCTCGGTTTAAGCCTGTTTATAGATTGTTCTTATACCAAAGCCAAAGTACGTTATTTACTCTGAGAGCAATCAGTTGGATGTGGGTCCTCCTCTGTCACCAGTTTGAACCATTGTCACACACACAAACACAAACTAGCACATACACAGACACTGGCATTGCTGTTTCACAGCATATCGTTATCCATTTTTATTTTCTCAGCTAGGTATCTTGCATTGCAGAGTCTACGCATCGTGTCTTTCCCCATAGTTTTTTTGTCAAGTGGTCCAGTTTCCTCCCACATTGTAAAGACATACCATAGTTGAATTAGTGATTATCCAAATTTCCCACAGATAAATGTGACGTGTATATGAATGTTTGCGTACATTTGATGCAGTGAGCTGTCTCCCTGTGCAAGGTTGTTTTCATTATCTTGGGCCTACTGCTGGCATAAAGTCAATATCCTTCATTAAAATGAATTTATTTAATTTGATTTATACCACAGATAATTAGAATAGACACCAGAATGTATATTTATTTTTAAAAATGTTGGTCCCCTTGGGCCAGGATGACCATCTGCAGAGATCACAGTGTCTGTCATTCTTCTGCATCCCAACTTGACTTGTCCTACACAGGAGGTATGCCAACCTGATGCAGAGGTCTAGCAGCATTCAAGCCATATTTGTGGGGGGGGTGCAGATCGAGGTATTGTGCCCTTGAATCATCTGCTCATGACTCAAGATAGTTTTTTGTTCCCTAAACATTCCTGATAGGAGTGATGTGCAATGACATATACAAGTGTCCCTGGGCATATTTATTGATATCTGTTCTCACCTCTTTGTGCACGTGTGCATTCCAAGACACTAAAGTTTCAATCTCTACTAGACAGCAGCACAGTACCACAAAAAAAAAAAATAGTCAACTAAGTCTACCCCCCATCCCTCTTTGCAGGCTACTCATGTTGCTAGGCAATCCCAAGTCACCAACATCAGAAGCAACCCTGTCTCTATGCAAAAGGCTGTTTGACCAGTCAGGATGCTTTACATTCATTACCAAGACACCAAAAAATAAAAATATGACAAAGTGATAATTTCATGTAAAATGAATTTGATTAGCTTTGAAGATTGTCACTTCATATAAAGTAAACTTGAGCTTCATGAACTGGGTTACTTCATTACATGATTCGACATGTACATATTTATTTCTTTCAGATTAGTAGAGATGAGGCAAGATGAGACAGTGACATTAGTTGAATGTGCACAGCATTCCCTGTGCTAACATTAAGTCAAAAAAACACTCCTCAAAAATTTGTATAATTCAAAAGGCCATATGCCAAGTAATCTTTGGCATTTCTTATTAAAAATATATAGTGCAGTAAACTATAGCTGAATATCGGGGCATACATTTCACTTAAGACTAACATTTTGCTCACCAGGATATAAATGCAGATTACTGCTGAAGTTGTCCATGTTTAATTTCCTATTTCTATGTCCTGTGGTTTGGCATCTTTAAAGCTACAAAATATCCATATTTAAGAGAAATATGTATGATACCTCTGCTGTAACAACAGCTCAATATTGATGTACTCTGAGCATGTGCTATATTCCTCAAAAGAAGCCACCCACAATGGAAAGTAACTATAATGCTAAATCACATTCTGTCTTAATGAAATATTCATAATAGCTGATTTTGGTAGATGCACATAAAAGACACTGAGATATCAGAATATTGGTCATAGTATATATTCTCCTCAATTGCACAATTATTTCTGCATTTCCAAGTATGTTAATTATGCCCCTTGGACATTTAAAAGAAAACACAGTATTATCCCAACTGGTCTCAGATATTTTTTGAACATGTACTTCATTCTCTGAAAAAATAGTCACATGTCAAGAAGAATACAATCAAGTGTGCTGTTTATGTTAGACTGTTTCTGTCAAATGTGTGATAACCCAGAATTTGATAGTTTGCCATAAAAAAATAAAAATAAACATTAAATAATAAATGTCATAAATAATAAAATTAAAAATTTAGGATTTAAGTTCAGGTCAGTTTTGAAGTCAAGAATTTTGCACTAACGGGGTTTCGAGGGTATAATTTCAAATAAAAAAATCCTACTCAGGATATGCATAGATATATATATATATATATATATATATATATATATATATATATATATATTGTATTATATATGTCCCTTTCTATACTTTTTAACTTTTAATGTAATGACAAGTCAAAACAGAAGCATCCTGGAAATATGCTACATTATACATTCCTGTAAAGATAGTTGAATAATAATGCAACATTCTGACTGTCCCTGCCAAATATTTGTAAGATTCTGCATTTTGCAAAAATGAACAAATCTATTCCTTTTGTCATAATCTCCTTTTGTAGTTTTTATGATATAGAGAAGACTTTTGCTAGTATACTGTATAACTAAATGTAGGTCAGAAAGCTGTTTTCCTTAAAGATTTGAATGCAGCTCTATCTGAATTTGAAGCGACCACATTCCCATTGTCATTACAGGGAGTTTCTGGTTGGTAACCTTTCACTGATGACAGATCTCGATTTCCTGAAGAAATATGCAAGAAACTGACTGCTATGTACTTGTAGCTCTGGACCCTGGACACTTAAATTCTAGACATTTTGTGCATGTCTCCCCCTAAAGAAATCATATGACTACCCTATTAGTATAATGCAGTGCATCAGATTAAAGCATACTTGTGCAAAGCTGTGTATAGTCAGCATTATGTCCAATGTCATTTAACATTTCAGGTAAATGTTTCTGTAAAGTATACTTGGTTATTTTGTACAAAATGTGCATAGCCACTTAAAGTCCTGAATACTATTAATCTGACTAGTAGCTCAGATGACAGTAGGAGCTGTTCAGGGAACAGCAGTTACTGCCCCTGTTGGCTCACAGACCCTGAGGGAGGGAGATGGCTGTAGCTTTCAACATGGGTTACTACTAGCAGGATCACTAGTTGTAAGCTGACTGAGCTTGAACTACCATAATGCATTGGCAATAAATAGCCAAGGGGAAACTAGCATGTGGTGGCACACTTCCCCCTGGGTTGTATTGATTTTGGGCTTGGAGGAGCTGCTGAGAGGCAATGGTACTGCTTACTGGTGGGAAGAATGTAGACTTCTCCAGGGGATTAGCAGGCTAGCCTTGTCTCTACTTCCTAATTTTCACCAGGGAACAAAAGTCTGTAAAGACTCCTTGACAGTAAGGAATGTTTGTTTGACAGTCTTATAGCTAGGAAAATACCATCTCTCATTCTTCTGGAACAAATGTGCCAGTGGACTAAAATTATGTGAACCATTATGCAAGGTTCTGAGTAAAGCACAATAATGCTCAAGTGAGTCCTGATATACCATTAACAGTTTTAATGTAGCTCCATGCTGAAGATGAATACGTCATACTGCTGTTTTCAGTACAGTGATCTCTGACATTGGTGTCATTGTACCATAAAATGTTCACTTTGGTCCTGGTACACATGAACATAATTTGCAGATACATGCATGCATTGTGCACAATTGTCTTCCATAAACCATGAGCACCTACCTCACTTCATCAGCATGAATCATAGTAGATCCCAGGGGCACATAGCCATATTCCTAATTTCTTGAAAACCGCACAGCAGAAGTTACTACTGTGTATAAGGGTACCAGGCAATCATGTACTCACAAATGAACAGGCTATCCTAGGACTTCCCAAAGCTATGTGGGGGCACCAGACTGTCCTAGGACCTTCCAAAGCTATGTCAGGGGCACTCCTCATTGGCTCAACTAGTAAAAACATATATCTTCTGTTAACTTCTTTTCATCCTGTTGTTACCAGATCTGCGACTTGTCACATAGTCCATATTTATTTATTTATTTATTTTTTATTTTACATTTGTTTACCAGAAATTTCCTACTGGGCCACAGGCACATTTTCAGCAGAGGCCTGAGGAGAAAAGCTTCATAAAAGTTTACAAAATGAAACACTTTTAACAAACAAAATAAAACTAACCCACATGATAATAGCACCAACTTTACCCTACATCCAACCTCAACCAAATCCATTTTAAAAGTCCTCCAAAAGCTTAAATCAACCACCCTGGCCACTGATAATCTATCAGCAGAATTCCTACAGGTAGCTGCAGATGCCATAGCTTATCCCATAGTCATCCTAATTAACAGATCTATAACAGCGTGTAAAGTTCCTAACATATAGAAAATCTATCACATTATACCATTACACAAGGGAGGAAATTGCATAGAACTAAATAACTACTGACCTATAGTTATTCTGTCATGCTTATCAAAGATTCTGGAACAAGTTGTTCACACCCAACTCATAGACTTCCTCCTAACAAACAACCTGCTATCTAAAAACCAACACGGCTTTAGGACCTTCCACAGCAGCACTAATGTCCTTCTCCAATACAGTTAACCACCACAGAAACAAAGGACAACTAGTTTCAGACATTTTTCTAGACCTGTCTAAAGCCTTTGACATGGTCAATCATAACAGTCTCCTTAACACACTAGCCACCCTAAATATCAGCACACACTCTATAACATGGTTTAAAAGCTACCTATCAGGTTGTCAACAAGCAGTGAAATAGCACAACCAACTATCCTCTCCTTTGCCTGTTACAATAGGTGTCCCTCAGGGCTCCATACTTGGCCCACTACTCTTCTCTCTGTTTACCGACCAGCTCTCATCCTCCACACCTAATGCCTCAGTAGTAAAATACGCTGATGATACCACCCTGATTTGTGCAGCACAAACATTAGATGACCTACACTCCCTGACTCAACAGTCCTTCTTTCAAGCCGAGACTTGGTTCACTAACTCTCAGCTAATCCTGAATCCAAATAAAACAAAACTTCTGCTATGCAACACAGGTAGATATACTCTCCCATATGACACCTTCACCATCATATCCAGTAACAAAATAACAATCAGCCCTATCTCACACACTAAACTCATAGGGGCAGAAATAGAGTGCAACCTTAAATATGACATTCATATAGCCCAAACTATCAAAAAGATTCATAAAAATCTCTGTATCCTTTATCACAATAAAAATTTTCTTACTAAACAAACTAAAGCCACTATAGCCAGAAAACATTTGCTGTCTACCCTCCTCTACACATCTCAAGTACTTACTAACCTCCGCAAAGCTGACCTACACAAGCTAGAAACCTGCTATAACAAGATTGCTAGATTTGCTGCTGAAACCCCATGTAAGACCCATCACTTTGTAGCTCTCAAGCAACTGGGGTGGCTTGAGCTACCTCAGCTATTGAAACTCAACCAATTGTCATTTGCACATAAAATTTACTACCAACCAACTAAAACTCCAGCTCTACAAAATTGAATTATACCTTATTCCACCACTAAAACCTTAAGATCCAGCACTCAAAACCACCTAGACGTCATCAAACATAACAGTGATGCAGGAAAATCTCTCTTTAGCTATTCCACAGCTAAAGCTTGCAACTCCTTACCACCTGACCTCCATCTGCTCCTCTACCCAATTCAAAAAGCTTCTCAAAGCATACTATATGGATGCCTGGTTATGCTCCTGTGACTCCCCAGGATAAACATTGTTCAGCTACTCATCCCCCATCTAAACCTAATCTCAATCTAATTTCCATAGAGCAAATAGTCCACCAAACATGTTTACTATAACTGCACCACCTACCTAGATATATAATAAAAACACTATACTTGTCAAATAACATTCAAAGCTTCTATGTGAAGTATTATGCTGGCACTACGTACATATGTAACTATCTACTACAGTTCCTCATTGCGTTCTGATATGTGAAAATATCTGTAAATGTTTTTCACTGTATTTTTGCTGTATGTCATCTTTTGCCAACTGTTATTAACAGATATTTATGCTATATAACCCGATGATTCGTACTTTTTGACCTGTGAAATTCTGAACTGTGTAATATGTTATTTGTAATTGTTTGACATGTGTAGAACTGTCTAAAATGTATCTGGAGCTTTTCTCCCTGGGCATCCGCTGAAAAAGGACCTGTGTCCAGTCGGACTTTTCCGGTAAACAAATGCAAAATAAATAAATAAATAAAAATAAACATATTTTTAAAAAAAAGTATTTTAACAGAAAATATATTACATACACTTCAGGTATATGTGATGACATTATTGGTTGGTACTGGCTACAAAAAGTAGAAACATGAAAAATAGCAGTAATGACAGATACATTCATAAATACTAGTCATCAGGCAACCAAGAACAGATTATAAGACAGAGGAGACTATCTATATAGGGGTGAAGCTGCATGGATTTAGACAGGGAAAGAATAAGAGAGGAGGATTCATAGTATGAAAGTTTAAGGGGTAGAGGGCCATTTTTTCCAGCCTGGTTTAGTACAAGAGCAAAGCCAGTTGTCGTTGAAGTATTCCTTTAGGGACTTGTTTAAATCTGGAAGTGTTGATAATATTGAGAGTTGTTTGTCGTAAGGAATTCCAGGATTTAGATACTTGGTTTGAGAAAAGGGAATCCCCATAGCTATTGTTTGATTTGGTAACTTTTAGTAGGATTTTGTTTGGAGATCTTAATGATCTAGAGCAGGAATGGGACTGAATTAGGAATCTGAGAGCAGGGCAGTTGTTTGGGTGGTGGAAGGTGGAATGAGTGAAAATTAATTGGTTAAAGGTGAGTAGAATGGGAAGTTCAAGCCTTTTTAGCTGGTACAGTGCAGTGCAATGGTGTTTATCTATATGGGAGGTTTAAAGCAAATCATGTTGTTTTGTTATAACAGCACTCAAATTCATTTAAATCAGTTTCTCTAAGGTTTGTGAATAGTGGGGATGCATATAGCAGAGTGGAAAGTAGATGAGTTCTGGATATGGCATTTCTGGTGGAGTCAGGAAGGGCTGGATTCTATAGAGGGAGCCTAACTTGACATGTACTTTTTTGATGGTTATTGCAAGGTGTTTATCAAATTTAAGGTTATTGTTGATGGACAACCCTAGGTGTTTATTGTATTCCACTGTTTCTATTATAGTTTTGCTGGAGGGTAGATGGTAAAGGGGGGGGGGGTTGTTACTGGTAAAGAGCATGAGCTTAGTTTTTCTGGGATTGAGAACAAGTTGTAAGTCAGAAAGGTCATTTTCAATGTCGCTGAATGCTATCTGAGTTGTTTGTAGGAGTGCAGATATGGACGGAGCTGAACAAATAAGGGACAAGTCATCTGCATACTATACAGTGGTAGAATTTTGAGTGGCTGAGAAGAGTTTATTAGTAAAAATAGTGAAAAGTAGTGGGCCAAGAATGGATTCTTGAGGTAACCCGACAGAGACAGGTAAAACAGAAGAGAGTTCCTTATGCTATTTGACTGTCTGTTGGAAACAAAGAGAGGATAGGTTGGGGCAGGTTTAAAAAGGCTAACTCATTCAGAAATGTCTGAGGGGAGATTGTGTCAAAAGCTTTTGACATGTCAAGAAACACAGAGGATACTTTGGGGCTGCTATTTCTAAGCTGGTTGTCTGAATTAGTACAGCTAGCAAGGGCAATAGTGCTGCTATGCTTTGGTCTGAAACCATCCTGGGATGCCGATAGAAGGTTGTTGTTTATCAGATAGTGGAGTAGTTGTGTATGGATACATTTTTCAGGAATCTTGGCACAGGGGGGGCTGACTATTGGCATATAGTTATTGCCACCTTTGTGTAGATGGATGATATGACAGATTTTCCATAGTTATACAGCAAGTTTTGTCATTCTTCTCTGTGTTCTGCTGGCATCTTCCACCCCGTCATTGTGCAGGACAACTCTTGTTAACACATCTAATCCAACAACAGAATTCTCATACACTATGTTGGCCATGTCATCAGAGTCTGAATGGAGAGATAATAAAATCAGCTAGAAAAGGAGAGTCGTTTCCCTGGAATTGGATTCCGTTCAATTCTTGGTGAGTGCCTTCATGTGGTGGACCCCGTTTTTAGAAAATCTCACCAAGACAACACTGATATATAGTCTGAATTTTGTGTAAGCGTATATTGTAGACAGAGGTAGGTTTAAAAATTAAAAAAAAAGATCTGGGTGCATAGGTCCCAGAATAAAAAAGTGCTCAATTCTGTTATTTACTGTTGTACAAGAACTGAAAACAATGACGGTGTAGAATCCTTAAGACCTGGAAAAATTACAATAATGGGTTAGGCAATGCTCAGGGGTAGGATGGCCCCCTATTGTAGAAGAAAGTAGTCATAAAAAAACATATAAATTGACAGGCCAAAAAAGAGTCATAAAGATGATGAGTGGACTACTGAGGATAAGGAAAAATTATGTATTGTTACTATTATGCAAGAAGCCCAGAATTCCCAGATAGTACATATGCAACAAGATTGAAAGAAATTAGAAGAAAGAAAAATACTTGCACTTGAAAAATCTGTCAAAGTATTTCAAATGAAAATTTGTGCTCATTAATACTTTAGACCCGTGAAAAATATTGCATAGACAAAGAAACTTTGGGCTGCTTTGAAAAAAGATAAGACAGTGGAGGCACAAAAATATAAAGGAGAAAACCTAGATATTTTTTGAAAGTCAGAAAAAAGAAATATGGACATGTGAAAGAAAAAGGCATCTGATATGTTGCAATATTTCTACAAAGGAGAAAGCCAAACTAACGAATATAAAGAAGCAGTTCTAAAGATATTTGAAGAGAAATACAGGCAAAAGCATTAAAACTTGGAAAGTTTCACAATACAAAAAATAAGATCACAAAAGCAGAACATAGAACACAGTTTGTAAAGTATTAATTAAACAAATAGAAGTTATATTTATGGAATGCTGGTGAAGTCAAGTATTTAGTATAGAAAATCTAACACAGGTTATGCCACAGCATGGTGAAGTCCCCAAATTAATGGGAGACATCTGAAGTAGAAATATCGACTTGGGTAAATAAAACTAATCAATATAAAAATGTCAGCAGCACAAATATTCAGAGAGAAATAGAGGCAAAGGCATCTAGATATGAAAAATTTGCAATATAAAAAGTAAGAAAGGGTGGAAGTAGAAAATAAAATTAAAAATGGAGAAGTTAAAGAAATAGAAATTAACTTATGGATTAACTATGAAATGAAAGATTTAGTGTAGAAAATCCAACTCAGGTAATGGCACAGCAGATAGAACAAGAAGTCCATAAATTAAGGAGAGCAGGTGGAACAGGAAACATCTGATCATTTGCCATATAAAGATGCACCGGGACTCTTCAGTAGAAAAAAGCAGTATAAAAGTTCAGTTGTAGTTATACAGAAAGAAAAGGAGCAGAAAACAGTGACGACTTTGAAGCAGTCAATGTTCTGGAGTGATAGGCTAATGAAAAAGCAACAGATGATGCAGCATGCAGCTGAAGAATATACATCGCATGAACATGTTCGGGAAGTTTCTGTGAAATGTCCACAGGAAACAGAGAGCAAAGAATCTGCCCTCAGTTTTGAAAAAAAAAAATGATCTAAGGGAAGAGTTGCTTAATTTAATACAGCTGGATATAAATATTAAGATCGATGAAAGAAATAGATTATAGAAAGTAAATAAGACCCAAAATGTTATAAGTCTAATAAAGCAGATGGATACAATAATGAAAACTATTAACCAACATTCATGTGATATAACAGAAGTAAATAGAATATATTGTCATGCAGCTAAATTAATAACAGATAAAGTCTTACCACAAAAGTGAACAGCAATAAGCGAAAGAAAGGGAAGAAATAAAATGCCATCATGGAAGCATCAAATAGAGAGAACAATAAAACAATTAAGATAAGACAGGTCACTGTTAGAAGAATATAGAACAGGGAACAGATCAACAAAAATATATAGAACAATAGATGTGATAAAAACAATGCACAGTATCAGAACAGACCAGGATTTATCATACACTATTGCATATAACAACTAAAGATATCAGCATAGGCAGAAAAAAATTAGAATATATGCAGCTAAATATAAAGGAAAAGTAAATAATAAGCAATTAATTGGTGATCCATTTGACATACCCACTCTGGGCAAATAATCAAAGAGTCGGAATCCTCACCACTGAAACTGGAGAGGGATGTTCACTCGGAACAAATATAGATACACACAATATTTCTAGATGCATATCTCTGCACCAAGCAAAATGTCCCTTAATAGCACACATGGAACACACACAGTCCAGGGTCTGGATCTCTCTCTTTCTTTCTGTCCAGGGCCCCAGTGAGACTCTCCACTGGCATAGCTGTAGAGTTGAGTCCTCAGCCGAGTGTCCAAGCCAAGTCCTCCAGCACACTTTTGTGAAACCAGTGCTTTGTGTCCAGGCTCCTAGCAGCACACACACGCGTGCACACACACACACACACACACACACACACACACACACACACACACACGCGCACACGCACACACACACACACACACACACACACACACACACACACACACACACACACACACAAACACACACACACCTGGGAAAGGCTGGCACAAATTTACTAACTATGCCCCCTTCTGCCCAGACTGTAAGGTAGTTACACTGCCAAGGATATCCACACCTCCAGGCTAGTTGCTCACCATAATGCATCCGAGATTATCCAAGTGCAACTAACTCTAGGCAAGACCACAATCCAAATTTTAACTTGCTACAGATCCCCCACCATGCCCCAGGATTCCCACTCCTCATTTCATGATACACTGGAAAATATTAGGGTACAACCCAATACCCTAATAATGAGGGATTTCAACTAGGCCACCATTAACTGGGAAAACTACTCATGTACCAGCTCTTTTGCTCAAGTTTTCTGGAATTCATAAATTCCAATGCCTTGGCTCAACTTATCCACATCCCCACCAGGGGCAGCAATATCCTAGACCTGGTCATTACCAACATGGGTGAAGAGGTCAGTTCCTCATCGGTCAGATCCGACCACAAGCTAATCACCCTAGACATCCACATCCCACCCCAGCCCCTCCCCCAATTAGGGAAACCACTGTAAAAAATTTCTCCAAAGCCAAATTCACGCTTCTTAAGACAGAACTGACAAACTTCACAACACCCATACAGATGGACAATAGAGGTATGACTGCTGAATCCTACACAAATGCACTTATAAGCACTGACACGAGTGCATGGATCATGCTATCCCTAACAGAACCAAGATTCTATCCTCTGATAAAAGGAAGCCAATCTGGTGGTCCCCTGCCATAAACAAACTCTACAACAGAAGAAAGAAACTGTTGCAAAAAAAGAGTAAAATCCCATGATTGGAGGAACTCCCTGGTCAGCCTCTGTAAGAAGCTGAAATTCCCTTATAAAATCTTCCAAAGCTAGTTATAAAAACAAAATTGCCACTGATTCTAAAGATAACCACAAAGCATTCTATAGCTATGTCAAGAATGTCACTGGCAACACTCAGATCTGCACTGATTTACAGCACAATGGTACTAAATATACAGAATCAACTGATATTGCCAACATCCAGGCAGATAGGTTCAGTGCTAACTCTACCCCCCTCTCAGCCCCTAAAGGGCCCATCTCTATACTGGAAGAATAAAAAGTTCCGGTAATCACGGCTGCACAGGTAAAAAACATACTCTCCAAAACCAAGAAAACAGCCTCCATGGGACCTGACAGCATCCCAGGCTACATTCTACAAGAACTGCAGAATTAACTGGCAACCCACCTAAGCACCATGTTCAATCATAGCCTCACCTCAGGCTTTGTGCCCACTGAATGGCGCACAGCAATGGATATCCCACTCCACAAAGGGGGAGCCACCACTGACCCTGGAACTACCACCCCATTAGCCTAACGAGCCTGGTCTGCAAGGCCATGGAACATATCATCATGGATCTTATATACAAAGACATTAGTAATCTCCAAACTCTGGACCCCTCCTAGTCTGGGTTTGTAAAAGGGAGATCATGTCTTCTAAACCTGATAGACTTCTTTGAAACAGTCACCAAAGCCGTAGATGAGGGTAAAGTGGTTCACACAGCCTATCTACATCTCACCAAAGCTTTTGACACCATCCCCCACTCTGGAATTATAGATAAACTCACTAAACTAGGTATAAATTCCTATGTCACAAGATGGGTTGCCAACTGGCTCACTGATAGAACCCACACTGTGAAAGTAGCAGACTCCAAATCTGACTTCAGACCAGTGGCAAGTGTAGTACCACAGGGTTCAGTCCTGGGTCCTCTCCTGTTTGGTATCTACTTTTCTGAAGTACAGGCTAACAGAGAAGGTCTTTGGCTAATGAAGTCCGTAGATCACTGCAAACTAGGAGCCATAATAAAAACTCCTAATGATAGGGACATCCTACAAAAGGGCCTCATGGAGACAGATGCCTGGTGTCAAAGCCATGGCTTCAAGCTCAGTGTTAAAAATTGCATTGTCATCCCCTTTGGTAAACTCTGTACCCATGAGCTACCACATAGATGGTAGTCTACTTAACAGTGAAATGTGATAAGACACCTTGGGACACAAGTGGACAGTAGTCTCTCCTTTGATAATCACATCACCACAGTAGTCAGAAAATCCTTCTATGTGGCACACCTCATCACAAAAGGTTTCTCATCCAGGAAAAAAGAAGTAATTGTTCCCCTCTACTCGTCACTCATAAGACCCATTATAGAGAACAATACTCCTTTTGGTATGTACCTCACAAGACATCAACAACAACTGGAAAGGCCACAGAAATACCTCACAAAGAGGATTACTGGCCTCAAACAGATGCCCTATGCAGACAGTCTCAAAAAACTCCAGCTTTACTCCATCGCATATTGCCTACTCAGAGGCGATCTCTGCCTAACATACAAAGTTCTTCATTAGCACTCTTCAAGAAAAATCTTGATGATTGGATGGCAAATAGGAAATTCACCCCGGGGATCACTTCTGTGGCTTTGCTCAACAGTAATACAGGAAAATCATTTTCTTGGGTGGCAAAAGCCATAGTACCTTTTTGGCTAGGCTTATATAGGTCCTAAGGCCAATAACCTAGCACCTACTGATGAACCTATGAACCACTAGACACTTCAAAGCCAGCAATTCTAAGGCTTTTACAAGGAGACCCAAATATACTTAGTGAAATTAATATTAATTCAACTGATTGGTATTTGACCAATGCAGTAAGGCTTTTAGGAATGGCCACAGAGTCACCAAATAGATATGTGTACTCTCAAAGGTTAAAATATTCTCTAAAAGACCAGCCACAATGAAAAGTTTAAATATATTTAATAATAAATAATAAAATAACATGAAAATATGGAATATCTATTTACAATAAACACCAGAGCTTCAATCACAGGAAGTATTAAAATAACACAGATTAATAGATTCATACAGATACTATATTCTCCTTTCTAATCTAAAGAATTCCTATTGCCTGGTCTCTTATTAGAGCAAGGCAAGATGAAGTAGGTGAGGGATCAGGTTTTAAAAAGTGCTCTGAGACTTCATTCTCATCTAGTATTAAAAAACATAATTTCAGTGATGGATTACAGAATAACATCACATACATCTGGCCATCATACTTCTGGTTCTCATGCTACCCCCTTTCCTATCTTGTGCATATGTGTCAATGATACACACAGAGCTTTGCTAAGATCTTTTGTAGCTTCTGAAAGTTATAAAACAATAAAACACTTCCACTCTTCATACAGAAGATCAAAAAAATTATCTAGCACAGACATATCATCTCTGACTGCAGACAGAACTGTAAGATACAACCTTAATGGTCTAAATTAAGTAATTTCATTTCTTACTATTTTTCAAAGTTAGCTAGAATGAGATTAACCTCTTCTCTTTTAGTATCCTCTGTTGAAATATTTACATTTCCTAAGTTACAACAGTACAGTCTGATACTTATTTATTTATTTTTATTTTATTTATTATTTAGCATAGAAAGTCTAACACAGGTTATGTCACAGCATGGTAGAACAATGAGTTCCCAAATTAAGGAGAAACAAGTGAAATGGGAGACATCTGAAGTAGAAATAAATGTATATTTCTTTTCTCTCCAGCAGGACACATTTGTTGATACATTTTTAACAAGCATCAGTACAAATCAGTTTGATATGCAAACGACATGATATGCAAATGACATATAATTCTTTACAAAATTCTTTACAAAATTCCAGCTAGCTGTGCTGGCATGTGTTGCCATCCACTGCCCTACTTCTCCTGGCATAGCTGGCAATGACTCACATCATCACAATCCAAAAAAAGCTTTAAAGAGAATTAGGAAACAAATCAAAAGGAATCTAAACGCCACCAAAAAACACCACCAAAAATGAGGAAATAGACAACTTTTGGGGAAATATTTATGAAGACCCCATAGAACATAGCAAAGATGCTGAATGGATAGAAGTAAAAAAACATTAAGAAGTTCAAATGTACAGGATATGAAATAGGATAAAGTAACACCCAGAGAAACTGAAACAAAATAAAGAAAAGAAGTACTTAACTTCTGACTAAAAGTGTTAACATCTTTACATGAAGATTTAACCTTGAGTAAGAACTATTTATATCTGCATCATGAACAGACACCAACTGGGTTAACAATGCAAAAAGCGATACTCCTCAAGAGTGAACCTTTAAGCCATCCTAAAAATCACAGACCAATAATTTGCCTTCCAGTGATGTACAAACTATATCCTGGAATTGATGCTGACAGAGTTTATAGTCATTCAGAGGACAACTCAATAATGGCAATAAAATAAAAGGGAAACCAAGTCATATGGAACAAAGGATCACTTGTTGCTAAATAAATCCATATTTGGAGAAATGTAAAGAGGTGAAGAATCTAAGTATGGCATGGATAGATTACAAAAAAAACAAAAAGGAGCATTTGACAGCTTCCCACATTCATGGATAAAGAAGTGCTTACAGATGTGTAATATACATATTATATTCATCAATTATATTACATTGACTATGAAAGAGGTGCAAACCACTTTACAATTAAGTCAGAACAAAGGGCAAACTATTATCCCAGGGATAAAAGATTCAAAGGGGGATATATCAGGGTGATTCTTTGTCACTGCTATTGTTTTGTCTTGAGCTTAACCCAGTAAGCTGTTAACTTTACAGAGAAGCTCTTGGTTATAATTTGTCTCTCATAAAATAAACTTGCTCAGATTGTATAATAATGCCATTTGCTCTTGACAGATGTGTGAAAGCAGCATTTAAAGCAGGAAAGTTTCAGGACCAAGAGAATAACCGTCTAGGACAGGAATGTCATATAAAATAATTTGAGCAGGAAGAAGTGTATAAATATATGGAAGTTGGTGAAAGTTCTGTAATAAAACATGAACAAATCCAAATAAAACTCAATAAGGGATACTTTAGAGGCCTAAAACTAATATTAAAAACAGCTCTGACATCTAAGAACAAAGTCCAAATTATAAACCGATTTGGTCTTCTTGTTTTAACTTGCAGCTTTGGTGTGCCAAACTGGCCCCAAAAGATATTGGATTAGTTGAACAGAAAAGCAAGAAAAATGCTTCATGTTTATGAAATGACATATAAAAATCGGTGTATAACACTATTATATATCCCTCCCTAAAAATCAGTGTATACCACTATTATATATCCCTCACTCTGAAGGAGGTATGGGCCTCCTTAATATTGACTGGGACTGCATACATATTTGATTACCTTGTTAAATCCAAACTTTGAGAAAGTTTTAAAACATGAGGAGAAGAAGTTTAAAATGACCTCTCTGCTTAGCACCTCTTGACATGCAGGTGTCGCATGGGAATGGAAATGAAAGCAAAAGTAGACAAGAATTAGACAGCAACTGAATGTGCCAGAAACAAAAGAAAGAACATAAGGAGAAGAATCAGATGAGAAGAAAAGAAATGTGGAAAACTTGAAAATATAGTGCCAAGTATAGAAAACTCCTGGGACAACCTCATGTTGATCAGGATTTGATGTAGGAATAGGTAAGGAGAAGTGAATTTAAACCAAAAGATGAAATGGCAATAGTGGCTACCAAGTTAGTGGACTATATATGTGTTGGTACACAAAGTCCATTGAAAATATGGGAGAAACAGACAGATGCAAGTTCTATAAATCAGAACTGGAAACAGTCATACATCTTGTTGCTAGGTGTGACACACTAATGTCTGAGGGCCTATATACTGAAAGACATAATAATATGGCGAGATTGCTGCTTTAGGGAGTGTGCAAAAACTACAATATTAAAGTAGCTGAGAAACATTAAAAACATGAGCTACAAAGCACTATAGAGAATGAAGAAGTTTATTTCAAATGGGATCACACATTACCAACAGTTTAGAAAATAGATGCGAGAAAACTAGATATAGTATAGAAGACAAAAGTAGCATTGATTATTGAAATTGTTATGCCTAGTGAATACAGTGTCTTGCAGACTGAAACAAAGTCAGAAAATACCAGGAATTGCAGGCCGAAATGAGATCCGTGTAGAAGAAGGATACCTAGACAGTTTCAGTAGTAGGAGGGTATTATAAATAAGAATTTACATATTATAAATAAGAATTTACAGTCTTATTTATATATGCTACCAATCATGTAACACCATATGAATTGCAGGAGTCAGTTCTGGGCACATAACGGTGCTGCGACAAGCACTTTTAGCTTACATTAATGATTGAAACAATACTAATTTCATGAACTTTAATCATACCCTGACTTAAGAATGAGGTCCATTCCCATCAAGGTAGTAGAAACTTAGGCTGGACACATTTTAGAGGCACAATCTTGATTCCATATTACCCAATGATTCTATTGCTGTCTTTCCATGAGCTGTGGCAGTCTGCACACAGATGTATAATTAACACCGTGGGGTATGGCCACTACATGGCAGTGCAGAGTGCTCTCCTTCATATATCACAGTAATTTCTGTAGTGACGTAAGGACATTGTGTTGTAAATTAACACCGTGGGGTATGGCCACTACATGGCAGTGCAGAGTGCTCTCCTTCATATATCACAGTAATTTCTGTAGTGACGTAAGGACATTGTGTTGTAAATTAACACCGTGGGGTATGGCCACTACATGGCAGTGCAGAGTGCTCTCCTTCATATATCACAGTAATTTCTGTAGTGACGTAAGGACATTGTGTTGTAAATTAACACCGTGGGGTATGGCCACTACATGGCAGTGCAGAGTGCTCTCCTTCATATATCACAGTAATTTCTGTAGTGACGTAAGGACATTGTGTTGTAAATTAACACCGTGGGGTATGGCCACTACATGGCAGTGCAGAGTGCTCTCCTTCATATATCACAGTCATTTCTGTAGTGACGTAAGGAGATTGTGTTGTAAATTAACACCGTGGGGTATGGCCACTACATGGCAGTGCAGAGTGCTCTCCTTCATATATCACAGTCATTTCTGTAGTGACGTAAGGACATTGTGTTGTAAATTAACACCGTGGGGTATGGCCACTACATGGCAGTGCAGAGTGCTCTCCTTCATATATCACAGTCATTTCTGTAGTGACGTAAGGACATTGTGTTGTATAATTAACACCGTGGGGTATGGCCACTACATGGCAGTGCAGAGTGCTCTCCTTCATATATCACAGTCATTTCTGTAGTGACGTAAGGACATTGTGTTGTAAATTAACACCGTGGGGTATGGCCACTACATGGCAGTGCAGAGTGCTCTCCTTCATATATCACAGTAATTTCTGTAGTGACGTAAGGACATTGTGTTGTAAATTAACACCGTGGGGTATGGCCACTACATGGCAGTGCAGAGTGCTCTCCTTCATATATCACAGTAATTTCTGTAGTGACGTAAGGACATTGTGTTGTATAATTAACACCGTGGGGTATGGCCACTACATGGCAGTGCAGAGTGCTCTCCTTCATATATCACAGTCATTTCTGTAGTGACGTAAGGACATTGTGTTGTAAATTAACACCGTGGGGTATGGCCACTACATGGCAGTGCAGAGTGCTCTCCTTCATATATCACAGTCATTTCTGTAGTGACGTAAGGACATTGTGTTGTAAATTAACACCGTGGGGTATGGCCACTACATGGCAGTGCAGAGTGCTCTCCTTCATATATCACAGTAATTTCTGTAGTGACGTAAGGACATTGTGTTGTAAATTAACACCGTGGGGTATGGCCACTACATGGCAGTGCAGAGTGCTCTCCTTCATATATCACAGTAATTTCTGTAGTGACGTAAGGACATTGTGTTGTAAATTAACACCGTGGGGTATGGCCACTACATGGCAGTGCAGAGTGCTCTCCTTCATATATCACAGTCATTTCTGTAGTGACGTAAGGACATTGTGTTGTAAATTAACACCGTGGGGTATGGCCACTACATGGCAGTGCAGACTGCTCTCCCTCATATATCACAGTCATTTCTGTAGTGACGTAAGGACATTGTGTTGTAAATTAACACCGTGGGGTATGGCCACTACATGGAAGTGCAGAGTGCTCTCCTTCATATATCACAGTAATTTCTGTAGTGACGTAAGGAGATTGTGTTGTAAATTAACACCGTGGGGTATGGCCACTACATGGCAGTGCAGAGTGCTCTCCCTCATATATCACAGTCATTTCTGTAGTGACGTAAGGACATTGTGTTGTAAATTAACACCGTGGGGTATGGCCACTACATGGCAGTGCAGAGTGCTCTCCTTCATATATCACAGTCATTTCTGTAGTGACGTAAGGACATTGTGTTGTAAATTAACACCGTGGGGTATGGCCACTACATGGCAGTGCAGAGTGCTCTCCTTCATATATCACAGTAATTTCTGTAGTGACGTAAGGAGATTGTGTTGTAAATTAACACCGTGGGGTATGGCCACTACATGGCAGTGCAGGGTGCTCTCCCTCATATATCACAGTCATTTCTGTAGTGACGTAAGGACATTGTGTTGTAAATTAACACCGTGGGGTATGGCCACTACATGGCAGTGCAGAGTGCTCTCCTTCATATATCACAGTAATTTCTGTAGTGACGTAAGGAGATTGTGTTGTAAATTAACACCGTGGGGTATGGCCACTACATGGCAGTGCAGAGTGCTCTCCTTCATATATCACAGTAATTTCTGTAGTGACGTAAGGAGATTGTGTTGTATAATTAACACCGTGGGGTATGGCCACTACATGGCAGTGCAGAGTGCTCTCCTTCATATATCACAGTAATTTCTGTAGTGACGTAAGGAGATTGTGTTGTAAATTAACACCGTGGGGTATGGCCACTACATGGCAGTGCAGAGTGCTCTCCTTCATATATCACAGTAATTTCTGTAGTGACGTAAGGACATTGTGTTGTAAATTAACACAGTGGGGTATGGCCACTACATGGCAGTGCAGAGTGCTCTCCTTCATATATCACAGTCATTTCTGTAGTGACGTAAGGACATTGTGTTGTAAATTAACACCGTGGGGTATGGCCACTACATGGCAGTGCAGAGTGCTCTCCTTCATATATCACAGTAATTTCTGTAGTGACGTAAGGACATTGTGTTGTATAATTAACACCGTGGGGTATGGCCACTACATGGCAGTGCAGAGTGCTCTCCTTCATATATCACAGTCATTTCTGTAGTGACGTAAGGACATTGTGTTGTAAATTAACACCGTGGGGTATGGCCACTACATGGCAGTGCAGAGTGCTCTCCTTCATATATCACAGTCATTTCTGTAGTGACGTAAGGACATTGTGTTGTAAATTAACACCGTGGGGTATGGCCACTACATGGCAGTGCAGAGTGCTCTCCTTCATATATCACAGTCATTTCTGTAGTGACGTAAGGACATTGTGTTGTAAATTAACACCGTGGGGTATGGCCACTACATGGCAGTGCAGAGTGCTCTCCTTCATATATCACAGTAATTTCTGTAGTGACGTAAGGACATTGTGTTGTAAATTAACACCGTGGGGTATGGCCACTACATGGCAGTGCAGAGTGCTCTCCTTCATATATCACAGTAATTTCTGTAGTGACGTAAGGACATTGTGTTGTAAATTAACACCGTGGGGTATGGCCACTACATGGCAGTGCAGAGTGCTCTCCCTCATATATCACAGTCATTTCTGTAGTGACGTAAGGACATTGTGTTGTAAATTAACACCGTGGGGTATGGCCACTACATGGCAGTGCAGAGTGCTCTCCTTCATATATCACAGTAATTTCTGTAGTGACGTAAGGACATTGTGTTGTATAATTAACACCGTGGGGTATGGCCACTACATGGCAGTGCAGAGTGCTCTCCTTCATATATCACAGTCATTTCTGTAGTGATGTAAGGACATTGTGTTGTAAATTAACACCGTGGGGTATGGCCACTACATGGCAGTGCAGAGTGCTCTCCTTCATATATCACAGTCATTTCTGTAGTGACGTAAGGACATTGTGTTGTAAATTAACACCGTGGGGTATGGCCACTACATGGCAGTGCAGAGTGCTCTCCCTCATATATCACAGTCATTTCTGTAGTGACGTAAGGACATTGTGTTGTAAATTAACACCGTGGGGTATGGCCACTACATGGCAGTGCAGAGTGCTCTCCTTCATATATCACAGTAATTTCTGTAGTGACGTAAGGACATTGTGTTGTAAATTAACACCGTGGGGTATGGCCACTACATGGCAGTGCAGAGTGCTCTCCTTCATATATCACAGTAATTTCTGTAGTGACGTAAGGACATTGTGTTGTAAATTAACACCGTGGGGTATGGCCACTACATGGCAGTGCAGAGTGCTCTCCCTCATATATCACAGTCATTTCTGTAGTGACGTAAGGACATTGTGTTGTATAATTAACACCGTGGGGTATGGCCACTACATGGCAGTGCAGAGTGCTCTCCCTCATATATCACAGTCATTTCTGTAGTGACGTAAGGAGATTGTGTTGTATAATTAACACCGTGGGGTATGGCCACTACATGGCAGTGCAGAGTGCTCTCCTTCATATATCACAGTCATTTCTGTAGTGACGTAAGGACATTGTGTTGTAAATTAACACCGTGGGGTATGGCCACTACATGGCAGTGCAGAGTGCTCTCCTTCATATATCACAGTCATTTCTGTAGTGACGTAAGGACATTGTGTTGTAAATTAACACCGTGGGGTATGGCCACTACATGGCAGTGCAGAGTGCTCTCCTTCATATATCACAGTCATTTCTGTAGTGACGTAAGGACATTGTGTTGTAAATTAACACCGTGGGGTATGGCCACTACATGGCAGTGCAGAGTGCTCTCCTTCATATATCACAGTCATTTCTGTAGTGACGTAAGGACATTGTGTTGTAAATTAACACCGTGGGGTATGGCCACTACATGGCAGTGCAGAGTGCTCTCCTTCATATATCACAGTCATTTCTGTAGTGACGTAAGGACATTGTGTTGTAAATTAACACCGTGGGGTATGGCCACTACATGGCAGTGCAGAGTGCTCTCCTTCATATATCACAGTCATTTCTGTAGTGACGTAAGGACATTGTGTTGTAAATTAACACCGTGGGGTATGGCCACTACATGGCAGTGCAGAGTGCTCTCCTTCATATATCACAGTCATTTCTGTAGTGACGTAAGGACATTGTGTTGTACAGTCTGTCTGTGCTCCTTCCCCATTTCCTTCTCATTGCTTCACTCGTCAGTTCTGATAAGGCAGCAGATGCCATGTAACAAGCCTGACCAAGCAGATAGAGTTGCTGCTTAGTAGGCATGCCATAATGTCCTGAGCTGCCTTACTACATAGTGCTACCCTCTGCTGGCACGAAGAAATGTGAGCTTAAACAAACAAAACAAAACAAAAAACAGTTGTACGTGCTGATGGAACCGAGGACATTACTATAATATGATAACAAGGGCATCTGATGCTTTGGGATACCCATTGGTGAAAGCTGCACAGCATCACAATTTGGGGACTGGAAAGAGTAATGTGTGTGAAAACACGTTTTAATGGGTGATAGTATGCAGAGGTGGATAGTTGCACTGCCAAGTAATACTACATTCCAATGCATATCTTGATGCTACCAGCACACATGGAGATTTGGTTAATAATACACAATTCAAGCACTGAGCTAATTAACTTAGTGGGTATATAGTTAGTGTGCAATGGAGCAGGATAGTCTGTAGCAACATATGCAGTAATGTTTCTTGCTCTACAAGCAGCTTAATAAGAATAAAGTCTACCTCTGTCCTAGAGCACAGAATCAGACATAACATGTAACACACAATGTCTAGTCCAGACTCTCATTTAAACCTATGCATTAAATACATGCTTTATGAAAAAGTGAAGCTACGCTGAAGTAGAGAATATATATTTTTCAATGCTTTGGCTATTAATGCCATAAATAAATATATATTGCTTCATGGGAGTGGTATACGTTTAACTTTCAGGGAAAATCAAACATTGTTGTTTATAAATTAAGAGATAGAGATAGGTCAAGGGTTTACATAATGTTGTATAACAGATCCTAACAAAATAAAATGTTCTTTCACATTAAAACAGTTTACACGGAGTTGTATAGTCATATTTAAAAAGAGATGGAGCAGTACATTTGAAGAAGAAGGAAAAGAAGCATGCACTACAGATTTTTGTAATAGAGTAAACCTGCAACAAATAAAATACAGAATTAAAAAGGCTAGGTTTAAATGATCAGGTAGAGATCTAACTATATCAGTATATTCTTCTAGTCATATATGTGTTATTCTGCATGCAAGCAAGTGTATACCCCGTGTTTCATAGCTGTAAATATTTATTTTTGACTGAATTTGTATGTAAATATCAACCCTCCCAAAGCTTAGCAGAGAATACTTGTAAGTCATGTTTTCAAATTTTGTCAAAAGTATTTTAGGACTTTTTTCTGGTTTGAATTCCTACAATTGACCATTGCCTACCTATGGGGGGGTCTTCTTGTCCATGAGATGTACCAGGATCTCCTTCCTGCCACAGACTAACACAGGCATAGAAGTAGTGAGTAGACCAGAGCACATGCAGCTTCTGCATACTGTTGATGCAGCTGAGGGATGTTTGTATTCCCAGTACCCGAAATTCCCTTCCTATTTTGCATGCAATTGTACATCCAAGTCCAGTCATACAGTGTGACTTACTGGTATATCATCTTAACTCCATTGCAACTCAGCCACCCCCACTGTCTTATGGGCAATGCCATCAATGTGTCCCCAGCCCACTCAAGGTGTCAGCTATGAAGAAAATGTAAGTGTATACCCTCCCTGACAGGATGGGCAGGCCCAGCCTTCCCTCGCCATTGACTCACATGTAAATATCATTAATCAATCCCAAGATGCTTGGACCATAGTCATGGCTTTAACACTCCATGGCACTGCAGTATAGTAAAACTTTGAAATACATTTGTAACGTGCAATACAGACAGACACACACACACACACACACATATATATCTGATAATGCACTTATCATTAAGATAACATTAAAAGATGGATAATAATCGACAACTCTCTTAAATTTGATAAACACATATGGTTAACTATTTAAAAAGTACACATTACTCTAGTTAAACCCTACCTTACCAACAATGCTAGACTATCCACAACCAGATCTCACCTGCTATCCACCCCTCTTTACTGCTCCAACATTTTTATCAATCTGCGTAAGCCTGACGTAAACAACCTTGAGTCATGTTATAACAAAATAGCTAAGTTTGACACTAACATACATCACAGAACTCATCACTGTACTGCCCTACATCAACTAGACTGGATAGAACTACCTAGTCTTCTAACTGTCAACCAACTGACTATCGCTCACACCATCATCCATAAATCCAACAACTGCCAAGCACTGAATGACCTACTGCAATCCAGCAACAAACCAAGGCCTCTCAGGTCATCTGACAAACTAACATTAAAAGTGACCAAATCCTAAAAGCACTAAGGAGACTCCCTATACTCACATAAAATTGCCATAACCTGGACCTACTACCACAATCTGTTATAACTAATCCAGACCGTCATAACTTTAAGCTACTACTAAAAGAATACCTCAATACTCACTGGTCTCGCTGTTGCTCAACTCCAGGTTAACACAATTCAATAAAGTCTTTATTTCTGTTAAATAGAAATTTCTACTGTTTGTCAAATTTATCCATGATTTTTTTCAGTGTATTATGCACTCTGTTATATTTTTTGCAAATGTTGTTGCTCTTTGCATCTTTATACTTGGCATTATTTAATTATTATTATTATTATTCTATGTTTTTTCCAGTTGTGAGATTATACTTTATACAGAATTATGTATTTTCTGTATTTTGCTGCTAATACTGATGTAAATTTGTTTCTTTCTTTTGTGGAGCTTTTTTCCTCAGGTCTCTTCTGAAAACGAGCCTCTAGCCCATTCGGACATTACCCAGTTAACAAATGTAATAAATAAATAAATTAAATAAATAAATACATAAATAAATAAGAAAGATGTGTGTAAAACATGAAGGAAGGTGAGGAAGATAAGGAGGCAATAAATAACGTATATATATATATTATATATATAATGCCATTTAATTTCTTTTGCCTCAAGGTATAATTACGTACAGTCCTCTTGAGAAGATATTATGGTGTTGTATTAGAATACAAGAAGTATTGTGTTTCAGAATCATCTTATAATGATCCATGCCTTGTTCAGTTTGAGGTAACTTTGGAATGCAAATTGATAGATACATCCATGTTATTGGGTTAACATCTCTTAGGCTTGAATAACTGAATGCTGAGCCTTTTTCCATGTTTTGAAATATATTTCCTACCCATCATTAGACAGATACTGAGACGTTTATATTGAGAAGTCAGTATAATCTTTGAAAATGGGAGTGAACTTTGGGAACACCATCGTTTTTACTCATGATTATCTGAATTGTCCATTGCACTTTTTGCTGCAGAAGACTAATGATGGGACAGTCCTAAATAAAAGAATCGCCATCCCATGTGTAGACACAAAGGATCTCTGTCAATATGAAGACGATGCTCAGAATATTTCTGAATCATTACAAGCAGTGAGAATGCCCATTCTTAAAAAATAAATAAATAATGTCACTTGTGACAATGTGATATTTACTGGTATTGGGTGGAAGATTTTTGTAGTGCAAATGGTATTCGTTTTCAGACTGTGAGAGTGCACAAAGTTCTAGAAAGCTGCTCTGGGCAAACAGAATAGGCCTTTTGTGTAGTGACATAAGGAGTTCTTGGGTGAGCTGTGGAAAGCACTGTGGTGAATTTCAGAGGCAAAAATAGCTAATTGGGTATCTTGTTAGTGTGTAGAAGTACTAGCTCATTTGACTGATTGCCACCTGTATCTTATCATTACTGATGACTTTGCTGAAGAAAATATTCTTTTTTTTTTCATTTTTGGATCCATAGAGCTGAACAACTATTACCAGAACCTCCTTTTGTCTACCGTGACTACCAAACACCACTGTCATCATGTGGATTAGCTCCATCTCATGCAAAGGTCCAGTGAGGAAATCACCACACCTGAGGCAGTGTCATACTGCTGCCAAGGAGTGTTTTTCTCCTATATTCCATCCTCTGTACCACCCCGTAACATCCTGAGGGTAGTGTGTGCAGTCAGCATAACTGCGGTACAATCTCTCACATTCATGATAGGCAGGTGTCAACAAGAATGCTTTATTCACACACAGACAGCACTCCCGCAGTTCTTTCTCCAATTGCCACCAGGGTGTTCAACCAAATAAATGTGTCTCAGGTGTATGTACCTCCCCCAGAAGGACATGCTCTTCCTTTCTGCAAGCATTAACCTTCTAAGCTGCTATTCTAAGTCATATAATCTAGGCTGTATTTAAGGCTTTATTCTTCTGTGTCCTCATTGCAAGCTACATGAAGTAAGTATGCTGATGTTCTCCATTAAATTCACCAAATGTCTGAGTCCTGTCTGACACAACTATTTCATAATACTGCTCCTTGCAAGATGGGGGTGGGGTGAAGACTTAATTTCTGATTGCTGGAAAAGGCCTTTTCAATGTGTTTAAATGTGGTGATAGACTGATACTCATGGAGACAGAGGATGTCACAAGGTAGGTAGCTGCAGAAAATTGGCTAAATTATGAAACAGAAACGTGTAAAAATGATGATGTGTATTCTTGTTTAAGACAGCTCTGTGAATGAATCCAGTGCCACACTGACAAAATTCACTGCCCCAATGTAATTTGTAATCAGTTATATAAGGAGATGGTTGGTAATTTACGGACAATGCTTCTAATTTAAATTAATTACTGTTTCAATCAGCCATTACAGTGACACCTGTAAATAATCACTATAAATTGCAAAGATTCTACCACATTTGTTATAAATAGTATCAGCCCATCTGCAGATAACATAATCCTAGAATAAACTGAAGTGTTTACGATATTTACTGATGAGCACATTATTTTTAAATATTTGATAGTAATGACTGCTTTGCAGTCATGAATAGTATAGACAAAGGACACTAACATCCAGAATGTGTTAACTTAATTTAGGATTTGTAGGAGAGACACTATTGACTCTGTTTTGGACAGTAAATCATTTCAGCGGGAAGTAGAGACATTTAGGAACCTCAGTTTGTTATCTTCAGTCCAATGTATCAAATGCTTAGACCTTACTTATCTGAAATAGTAATGGATATTTTAAATAGAACTCTTTTCCAAAATAATGTCAGCTTTGTTGACATTCTAATGCATTTGACTGTGCTATGGGTAGACATCTATGTCTGTGAGTCATACTCTAGAGAATCATCTTAAATCAAAAGATGATCATGAAAAATTGATCTGTTGTGAGTCCTGTAAATTGTCTAAGAGTAAATTGGATCTGCATTTTATTAAACACCATGGAATTGGTTTTATCACATGTAATTAGTGGCAGGTCCACATGTAACATCTGGTTATGTGATTTAAGGACAGTGATACATGGAACATTTATATAAATATGGGGAGAAACAGCAATACTGGAAAATTTGTTCACCAGCTGTTGTATAACTTCTTGACACTCAGAATATTACTGGTATAACAACATTGTCTACATGCATAAAAGGTAAAGGACTGAACCTGTAAGAATGCAGCAATTACTAAAATCATCTGCTGGGATGATATATTATTGGGTTGGAAGACAGATGAATATAAGATTAGGAAAGTGCACAAAGTATTTTTGAATGGACGACAACAACCTTTTCTTGTCATTATAAGATGGACAAGCCAGTACCTGAGTTCAATCCTGTTTGCTAACTTACTATACGCATTCATCATCATTAACCCATTTTTCCATTAATTGTGGGTATCGTGTAAACTGTCACTACTACTGTCAAGTCACATCATTCATAGCCAATCTCTTACCTTCTTCAACACTCGTTTCTGCCTGTCTCTGCTCTTGTGTCACCGAATCCATGCACCTGTTACTACATTTCCTTGTGTCCTCTTGCCTTCTTCCCATCTTTCTCAGATCTGCTTTCCCATATCATCTTTTGCGTTAATGCACGTGACCAAGCCTCTGTATCTGTCCTCCTTGACCTTCTCTGTAACTGGGGGCTACATTGGCTTCTGCTTTGATCCCTTAATTTCATCTTTCTCACAGTGTACATCCTACTACATGTATTAGGCAGTGCATCTGCATCAGCTCAAGCTTCCCTAACTGCTTTGCCATACCTGCCCATATTTCTGTGCCATGCAGAAGCAATGGTTGCATCACTGTTTTGTATACCTTACTTTTCAACCTCTTTGTCATTCTTCTGTCACACATGGCATCTGACACTTTGTGTCAATTAGCTGTAATACTTCAGATACCGACTTTGAATCCCTCATTCTGACTTCCCATCTCTTCAACCACACTTACCAGAAATCGGAAATGTTTAACCTATTCCACTGTTTTCCCTTCTTTCTCACTTTAAAGTTTCTTCATATCCACCATTTGCTGCCATGACCATTGTCTTGTCTGCACTCATTTCCACCCCTCATACCGTCAGTGTTGCATTCCAGTCCATGTCGCTACTGTATCTCTAATTCAGAATCTGTTTATAGTGCTGCATTGTCTGCCTACTGCAGCTTTGATGATCTATTCCCTACAACCTGTTTACTGATGCTTTTTTTACACTCAGTGGGAATCCTATTGTGAGCTCAAGCACTGTTCACACTTATGCGATTGGATCTCTGTAGGTAACTTGGACTAATTCTACCAATGTTATTAAACAATATCACAGTCATGGAATAATGCCATAAATGTAATTTAGCTAAAGCAACTGCACAGTTTTTAATAATATATGTAACTCAGCCCATGAGTATTTTAATGATTTATTTTTAAATCCCATTTCCTTTTTTTTATTTTCATTGCCATTAACAGGTAATTCTGTAAACGCTGCAGTTCTTTCTTCTAAATGTTATGCCTTTGTCATCTCCTTTAAACTCACTTTCAGAATCATTTGAGGTCACACAATTAAACCAGCTTCATTCAGGTAGAACACTAATAAATGCTTTTGTGTTCCTCGGTTCAACCGACTGACAATCTTTCAAATTCTTTTAGCAAATAAGGGATAACAATGTCTGCATACTGTTGGAGGTTTAGACTCTGTGTCTCAAACTGTAAAATAAATGCAATGATGGCCTGACTGATAAGTGAAAATAATGCTGAATGTTGTTAACTTATGAACTAACATGACAGACCTGTGACTGAACTGTCATGCTCTGTATGTTACATATCTTCTGCTAATGTTTCTACAAGAGATATGTAGGGGGAGTATATGCAAGACCAACATCTGTTTCTAAGTAAATAAATTCTGCAATACCAAATATGCCCACTTCTTCCTGTCATAGAATTTTGAGGACGCATCCTCTAAACATATTACACAATAAATAAAACTATTTATGCAAACTATCTTCTGACTTTGTTAATATTCCAAGAAATTCTTTCAGCTGCTTGCATAACCAAGAGCCTGCAATTGTTTTGCCAGAGTGTGTGTTATAGTGACTGGAGAACCTGAATGAGGAATTTTAACAGGAGAAATGAGCTTGAAGAACGCTGCAGAGTTCCTGAAACAATAACAGGTATAATTTGCTGTTAAAATATTATAGCTGCCTCAATTTTCTGCAGTACATGTTGGGATATGCTTGACAGGGAGTCATCTGACCATTAAGTTTAAATTTTGCTTGTTAGAAAAAAAATGATTCCTGAAAAATATTATATTCAGGAGCAAAACACTCGATGAATGCAAAGGTACTGGTATTTTTACTGAGATGTAAAGCCCATTGGTGTCATGAGTTGGTATGCCATCTAAGTGGCTTCTCTCATTACCAGGTTCTATTTGTAGCAACATATCTTGAAATAAAACAGTTTTATTATGATATATATATGCCACTAGAGAAAACGGCAAACTAATCTCCTCCTTATTTCTAGACTTGTTTAAAGCTTTCATCACAGTTTGTCACAGCAAACTTCTACTTTGAATGATCTCATTAGGACTCTCTCAGCCAACTCTTCTGTGGTTCAGAAGCTACCTGTCCAGTAGGTATCTGTTGGTAAAATAGCACTTTACTCTCTCTCCATACCTCCTACTCACCACTGCAAAACCACAAGGCTCTATCCTTGGTTCCTTCATCTTTAGCATTCTCACCAACACCTTCCACAACAGGCCTCCCTATTAAAGTATGCAGATGACTCCAGACTCATTTGCACATCTAACAAAATGGTACACCACCAAAAAATTACTCAGGAAGCTTTAATAGCAACTGAAAAAGGTTTCATAACCCGCAACTCATGTTCAACCCTAAAAAAAAAAACAAAACAAAAAAAAAAAGAACACATAACTTTTTTCCCCAAATCCCTCTCCCATGAAAAAAAAAATCGAAGTCCTCTCTCTTGATAATAATACCATTGAAGTCACTTCTCATAGCAAATTATTAGGGATGATAGTGGATGATTATCATAAATTAGACCTGCATATACAAAACTGCATAAGAGAAACTCATCAAAAACTAGGAATGTTTTATAGAGCCAAACAATTTCTCAGACGCAACTAAAGCTACACCTGCCACAACTTATCTCCTCTCCACACTTCTTTATGGTGGTGCCATCCTTACATCAGGAATCACAAAAATCAAAACCTGAACAATGCTATAACAAAATTGCTAAATTTGCAGCAAATATCACTTTCAGAACCCACCATTGTGTAGCACTAAAAAGCCTAAATTGGTTAGAACTAACACAATAATTAATATATACACAATGCAGCTTACCACCTATAAACATTCTACACAGCTGTGTTCCCAGTTTGTCATTTCTATCAAATGACCAGAAAATCTTGTCTGTCTACAAACCTGTCAAATCTGATGGACATTGTCTGTACTCATACCATGTTGCTAAGGCCTTGAACTCCTTATTAGTATTCAGCAGGTCATTAACCTCCCTCCTATCCTTCAACACCATTCATAAAGGCTTCCTAGCCAAAACCTGTCTGTCGTTGCTTAACGCAAGGATAATCTGTATCCTTAAATGTGAACAAATTCATATTTATTACTTACATTTTCTTACTGTCCCTTCTTCACTCACTTCCTTACATCAATTTATCTCCCCTTGCCTTCTCTCTAAGCCTTTTTTCTCTCACTTCATATTGCAGTCCCTGTTTGTATTATACTAACTTGCCTTTAATTTCCCTATAAACTGCCTAAAATTGCTCTAACTATTAAATCATTATCGTATAACTTGTCTCTATTCTTAACCAATATTTTCCTGTTATGTCTAATTTGGTATAATTATTTAGAACTGGAGTTATTTTTGTATTATTTTAAAGACTGTAAAATATTGTTGTCTTCAGGCCTCCACTGATAATGGGATCATACCATGTCAGACTTTTCCAGTAATCAAGTGTCAATCAAATGTCAGTAATAAAAAAAAAAAAAAATATATATATATATATATATATATATATATATATATATATATATATATATATATATATATATATATATATATATATATATACACAAACACACACATATATATATATATATATGTGTGTGTGTGTGTGTGTGTGTGTGTGTGTGTGTGTGTAAATGCAATACCTTCTAATGATTTGATGCCACCATTAAAACAACACTTCTATCAAAATGAGCAACAAATATTAGGGGGGGGGGGAGCAAATTTATATATAACAATGTCCTTCCATGGGAATGTTACAGTATTTATAACTGAAGGGATCTCCTGCTAAGGACAGCCCACTGTCTGTCCAGTATACCAAAGCTTTTAGTATTTACAGGCATCATACATCAAACTTATGCTTCCCATTCAAGATGTAGGGCATAAAGGTGACATAGGACACACACACTTTAGAACTTCTTTGCTGCTAGTCAGAATGCCCTTTTGCTGTACTGCTTACCAGGCCACAGATAAGTACCCCGTTTGGATTTATTTTTATCGTCTGATTTATTTTATAGCAATTTTGTCATGTCATCAGGAAAAAGAAAATGTCAGCGTGGGAGGAAGGTTTCCAATAAAGATCACCACCACCAGTGTCTTTTCTGTTTGCGTGCTTCCCACAACAATACACAGTGTTCTACTTGTCAGCCTTTGCTCCTGTGGACCATATGTAGTCATCTCTCTTCATTAGCAATTTACCTCGAAACTAACATCTTAACCAGTTGGATCAAGGTGCTATGGGTGGAGTCTTCTTTTCCAAACATTTAGTCGTTTGCCAAGAAAAAGGTCAAAAAGTTTAGGTCTGATATGGCTGCTGTCCAACCTCCCTCAAGTGTCTCTCTTGTGGCTAGTGTAAGTCCAGAGCTTTGTCCAGTGACTGTTTCAGATTCCTCTGCCAAGACACTACCAGCAGCTGGCATGGATCTAATGTGTGGCACATCCTTGGAGTTTTTACAAACATCTGCTCCTGATGTTGATGGTGATCCTAAGCAGATTATTTCTGAGGGACCAAAGGGAATTCCTCAGATCTTAGTCAGGGAGGTGATTCCAACTACAGTAATTGGATGTCACCCGGGGTCTGATACTCTGATGGCATTTGGTACTAATGTTCCACACAAAAAGAAACAGAATGCTAAATATATATCTCCTGTTTCTCAAGATCCCCAGAGTGAATTACATGATTTTGCTTAGGTGATGTTAAATGCTTTAATGGTTTTAAAGCTTCCTCAAGGGGTGTCCATGGTAACCCCTCCCTGGTCCTCTACTCCTATTAAAAGACCTAATGAATTAGTCTCTTTGAATGAGGACCTGGGTTCTGGGGAAGAATTCTTGGCTTACTCTTCTCAGATCCCTTCCTTCTTAGACTGTGGTTCAGAGGAATAGGATTCCATTCTTCCTGATTCCCCTTTTGAGGAACTCTCCTTTGGAGATACTGTTGTGCAGGATGAACATTTTTAAGTGGGATTCTGCCTATGTTTCTGATAGTCAGAAAATATATTTTGAGCTTCTTCAGATGGAGCCTTCTAGGTCATTTGTTGTTCCTCCTGTCCTGGATGCCCTCCTGGATACCTATTCAGCAGTTTTTATAGCAACCAATTCTCACTCCTTTGCTCCCATGAAACCTGATAGATTTTACAAATTTACTGATGACTGTAAATTTCTTTATAAATGTCCTTCTACTGATCCTTCTGTTGTGTCTGTCTTTTCTGACAAACCCTCTAAGCTCTTATCTTCTTCCAGGTTGCTTTCTTTGGATAAGGGAAGTAGGGTCATGGATAGGTTGGGCAAAAAGGTCTGTACTGTGGCCATCTTATCTATTCAGGCCATTAACTGCCAGACTCAAGTGTCCTGATATGTTTTGGCCCTCCTTTCTCAGGATTCCAAACTGGTTTCTGCATTCCGTGATTCTAAGGAAAAGGCTTCTATGTTTTGGCCCTCCTTTCTCAGGATTCCAAACTGGTTTCTGAATTCCGTGATTCTAAGGAAAAGGCTTCTGTCCTTTTTCTGTTGAGTTTGACTTCTCAAGTTGCTCACAATCCTTATAAATGCACCTGTGATGCAGCTGATGCCTCTCCGTAGCTGCTACATTTGGTTCTTTTGTGAGAGATTATTCTTGGCTTCATCTTCAGGTTTTGCCTAATGTCATTAAAGCTAAATTGTTGGATGCTCCTTTGGATAATAATTTCAAGTCTGTGCAGGATAAGGATAAAGCCTTGCAGGAGTTGAAACATATTTTTGTTTCCCTCATTCTGAAGTTTCAGAGTCTGCTTTTGTTCACAGGCTGTCTCATCCCCCACCAAAGGGTAAAAAGTGTTCTAGGTGTTTGCCACCTGCTAAGTTTACTCAGATACCTAATTCCCAGAAGCCTGCTTTTCAGGATAACAATGACAATTGATTTCTCCTTTCCCTTGGACAGTTTTCCATATCCATCCATCTTTTCTGTCTCTCTCATTTCCAGATTTGTTAAAGATCACAATACATTCTTGGGTTGTGTCTATTATTTGGAATATTTCATGGTTTGGAAATCCCATCCTCCCTTTTTGGGCTTTCCTCAACCTCGTCAGGAACAATGTCCACATTTTCCAGAGGTGCTTTTTTCTCTTTTAATTCAGGGCACCATTCAGGCTGTGCCTCCTATCCAGGTAGTGAGGGATTTTTACTCCAGTATGTTCCTTGTCACCAGAAAAGAGGGAACTTGGATAACAATTCTGTATCTCTCCCAGCTCAACACCTTTCTCAAGATCTAGTCCTCTCACATGCTGTCTCTTCAGATTGTTTTTCTCCAGGCTTTTCTGGTCTCCCTGGATCTCAGTGAAGTTTACCTCATATTCCTACCTATCCCCTTTACAGGAAACATTTACATTTCTCTGCTGATTTCTTGCATTTTCAGTTCTTTGTTTTGTACTATGGCTTCTCTTCCTCTCCAAGAGTATTCACCAAATGCCTAGCTCCCAACATTGCTTTTTGCCGGATGAGAAGAATTCAGATTTTTCCTTATCTGGATGATCTGCTCATTCAGGCTTGTTCTCCCAAATGTTCTGCTTTGGATCTCCAGTTTATTTCCCTGTTGCAGAGTCTGGGATTCACCATAAACTTTCTGAAATCATTTCTGACACATTCCCAGGATCATATTTTCCTTAGTTGCAGGCTTCAGACCATTCCCATGCTGGCTTCTTTGCTTGCCCGCATGGCCCTCTGTCTTACTGTCTTCTTCCAGTCTCTTATTCCTCTTGCTTCAGTTATGGCCGGGAACATTCTCAGGGTCCCTGAGTTTGTAGCCTCCACCATTTCCATTCTCCCTTTAACCTGGCTCCAGATGTAAATGATGCAGTGGTACCTCAAGCCAGTGTGGTGTCAACGTTGCCATCACCTAGACTTCCCAGACTCTTTCCTTCCTTGTCTCAAGCTCAAATTTAGCTGTAGATTCATCAGCTTTCTATCAACACAGAACTTCCTTTAAAAGTTCCAGTCCCAATTCAAGAACTCTTCACAGATGCCTCAGACAGGGGGCCTCCTTCAGCCCTCTCAAGGTTCAGGGTGTCTTGTCTCCTCATCATAGGTTGGACCACATCAATATAAATGAGATGAGGATCCTCCTTCTACATCTTCATGCTTTTCTTTTCCTGTTTCATCCTGGGCCCCTCAAAATGTTCACAGACACCACAGTTATGTGGTATGCCAGCAAGCAAAGGAATACAAGGTCACATCTTCTTTGCAGACTAGATCATCACGCTTGGTATCTAGCTGTCCAATATCAAGTGACTCTTCAGGCAGTTTACATTCCCTTGTAGCACAATTTAGTGACTCTGAGCAGGTCAAGGGCACAAACTCATGAATGGGTGCTTCCCAGAAATGTGTTTCTGAACATAATCCACCAGTGGGGTATTTTTCAGGAAGATCTTTTTTGTCTCCCCTTTGAAAAGCCTCTGGCTTTGAAAATGGACACCCTGTTTTTTTTTTTTCCTTAAAAGAGGATGTTTCTTTACACCTTCTCTCCCCTTCCTCTGCTTCCAAGAGTTTTGCAGATCAGGCATGACTCTCCAGAAATGTTGCTAGTGACTCATGTTTGGCCCAGACAATATTGGTCCCCTTTTCTTTCTCACTTTGCCAGGGGCAATCACCACAAGTCACCTCACCAGGAGGACCTTCTCACACAAGACAAGAGGTCTCTTATCTGTCCTCACTTGTCTGCTCTTCAACTGATTTTGTGAGTGATAGAGTTGTGATCCCTTTTGCGCACCTATTTTTCTGAGAACATGCTTCAGGTCCTGCAAGAGACCAGGAAACCCACTACCAGGAAATCATATTTGTCCTAATGGAAAAGAGTTTCTGTTTAGTGGTTCTCTGGGAATCAGTATCCCCTATCTGTGGATGTTTCTCTGGTTCTCTTTTATTTGTACAATCTGCTCCATGCTGGGCTGGTATAGTCTTCAGTTAAAGCTCACCTGTCAGCAGTTTCTGCTTCTCTGCTCTTGAGTCCTCCTCTGGCCACTGGATTTGAGGTGAAGCAATTTCTTAAAGGTGCCCTTCATATCAGGTATCCCAGGAATCCAATTCTGTCTTCCTGGATCCTCAAGTTTTGTTCTTGAAAAGTTGACTCAGGTGCCTTTTGAGCCTGCTGCTTCAGCTTCCTTACAGAATTGTACTTGGAAGACTGTTCTTCTTTTGGCTCTCACTTCTACTAAGAGATTGCCTGAGCATTGGGCTCTCATGGCTATGCTTCCCCATTTGTTTTTTTTGACAGAGGCAGGGTTTCTCTTCATACTAATCCTTCTTTTATGCCCAGCATGGTCAGAGAGTTGTCCCTTAATCAATCTAGTCATCTTCCTTCCTTTTTCCCTCTCTGCAGTCTGCCAGTGAGAAGGTCCTTCACACCCTGCATGTACATAGGCAGCTCAGATATTATTTTTATAAAACTAAGGTTATTCACAAATCTGAGTAGCTTTTTGTTTATTTTCATTCTAGGTCTTTGGGTTTGCCTGTTTTGCAAAATGTTTCTGCCTGGATTTCTAAATCCATTTCCTTTTGTTATTCTTTTCATGGCAAATGCACTTCTTCATCAGTAAAAGCTCATTCTTCCAGAGCTGTTGCCTCCTCTGGTGTTATTTTCAAGGGGCTGGATACCAATTCCATTCTTGAGGCTGCTACTTGGTCTTCTGTTCATGCCTTCACTAAGCATTACACGTTGGATATTATTTCCAGGGCTAGAGCTGGCTTTGCCAGGGTTGCCTTACATGTGCTTTTACAGAGGTCTTCATTGCTGTCCTCCTCCAAGGTGTCCTCTTGAGCTCTTGCTCTCTCCCTTCAGTTATTAATATTGTAACAGTGACATGGAAAGACATAGTTGTGTAAAATCCTACCATAAAAGTAGATGTTCTTCTCTTCACTTTTGCAGTATTTGCTCCCTCCCTCTTAACCCCTCTACTCTACTAACCTTTTCTCTTGCCATGTTGACCGAGGGGTCTTGTCTCTTTCCTCCTTCTAGAATTACATGTTCCCTCTAGTCCTCAGAGACATTATGTTCCTCTTGGGGCTCCTTAGTTCTGAAGTGTGTGCATTCCTCCATCACCTATGTGCCCTACGCCTTGTGCAGTGAGCATATGTGTGATGTACTATGACTGTTAATGTTAAAGGATTTGGTATATTGGAAAGACATTCAGCTATCCTTAGGAGATCCCTTCAGTTATGAAAACAGTTATACAGTTAGACTATGTTACAGATTATCATTCCCATGGTCAGTCCATCTGCCAGCCAAAAACAAAAAAGTTAACCAAACAACCTTGGCCATCACAGCAGGCTAGCAATTTGCCTCAGCCAGAGGTGGGTGATTCTGCTGTGGTCATTTGTTGTATCTCAAGCCACTCACTTTTACCCTGTATCTCTCTGGTGTAATACCTGCAGCAACTATAGACCAGGGGTTAGCCGCATCCTCTGAAGATGTTAGGGGCTCCTCAGTGAGAAAGGGGATCACATTCTTATTCATTTAAGCATTTTGGAAGGTTCTGTGTGTCTGGATCAAATTATCATTTCTCTCCCTTACACTTCGGACTATCTACTACTCCAAGAGTATTCAAAAAGTGTCTAGCTCCAGTTATAGCTTGTTGTAGGCTAAAGGATATCCACATTTTTCCATATTTATATAACTTGCTTATGTTTGTAGTCTTTTTCACAATGTCAGGAATCTCTGACCTGTGTGAAAGATCTCTTGCACAAGTTGGGTTTACAAGAGAGCATTCAAAGGACTTTCTTCACTCTGTTATTAACGATTATGTTTCTGGGATGTCTACTAGATACTTCAGCTCAAAGCACTTTTCTTCCACATGAAAAACACTCAGATTTCAGTAACTGTTAGGGAATATCACCGGAGTTTGAGTCTCATGGCATCTATGAATCTTAGGGTCTATATTAGAACATCAAAGTTTCAAAACTTTGAATGTTCTAATATCAACCCCTACAGCGAACGCTAAAAATAGCGAAGCTACAGAAAACCAAATTTTTTCCTAGGGAAAGAATTCAGTTGTCCGTTTCTGTCACTTCACTATTTTCAGAGCTGTGGTGGAAAGTTACGGGTCGGGTTCAGGTAAGTGTGCGATTGGGCATGGGTTAGGTGAGTTAGTGTTAGGGCGCGGGTTAGGTATGTGTGCGATTGTGTTGACGTGAGGGTTAGGGTGGGTTAGGCGAGTTAAGATTAGGGCGCGGGTCAGGTAAGTGTGCGATTGCGTGGATGTGAGGGTTAGGGCGGGGTAGGTGAGTTAGAGTTAGGACGCGGGTGAGGTGAGGTGGGATAGTGACGGACCTTAGGGTTAGGGTCTGGGTTAAGGTAAGTGGATAGTTAGGGGTGTATGTACAGTTTAGTGTAGGGTTAGCTGTAAGATTTTAGGTGTATGTGTGTGGATTGCTGTTTGTTTGGCGTGCTTGTGTTGTGTGTATGTGTTTTGGAACAGTGAATTGTTTCCCTAGGAAAAACTTCACTGTTCTGCATGTCCGATGATGTAAGTGTACTTGAAACTTCGATGTTCTACTATTGACCCAATTCTCATAATACCACTGGCAAGACTACACATGAGGAGGATACAGTGGTATATAAAATCTCTTTGATCTCCTCATCAACACCCTTTATCTATTCAGATCCCATTACTGGGGTTTGTCAGAAGAGAAATCACTTGGTAGAATAACAGACATCCTTAAATCAAGGTAACCCCTCCTCCCTCTCTTTCTGCTCCAAAGTCAGTCATGACAGATGATTCAGACTTTGCTTGAGGAGCAGTTTCAGTAGAGATGAAAGTGCAGAAGATATGGGAAACCAAGATCAGACACAATCACATAAATTTCAAGGAGTTTCTTGCATTGAATAAGGCACTATATTCTCTGAACCATCTTTGGTTTCCAGTGCCTCTTCAAGTAGTTACAGACAATACCAGAGTGATGTTATACATCAAGAAAGGGGGGACCAGGTCATGCTCCCTTTTCAGACTATCCATGTTAGATTGTGATATAGCTTAACAGCACAGTCTCACTCTACATGTATACTATATTCTGTCAGAGCAAAATTTTGTGGCAAACAAACTGGGCCAGACCAGAGCAGACCCTCATAAATGGAAAATATACCCAGGGGATCTTCCAAAATTTGACTCATCTGTGGGGAGTTCCTCAAATAGACTTTTTTGTCTCCTCTCTTAACAATCAGCTGCCAAAATTATGTTCAAGGACTTCATTCAAGAGGGACTAGAAGACAGATACCTTTTCTTTTCCTTAGAAAGGAATGTTCCTGTATGCCTTTCTACCCTTTACACTAATATCCAGGGTACCTATGAAGGAATCCTCCAAGATTATTGAGGTGACTCCCTTCTGGCTCAGGCAGCCGTGGCTCTCCCTTCTTTTGGAAATGGCCAGGGGCAATTACCACAATTTTCCTCACAGAATAGATCTACTCACAGAGGAGCAAGGGTGTTTGATACACACAGACATCAATCATCTTCAACTGACTGCCTGGATGACAGGGTATTAATTCATTTAGGCACCTGTTTTCTGAGGATTTTTAGCAGGTATTAGTGGAGGCAAGAAAGCCTGCTGTTAGAAAAAAATATGTATTAGCAAATGGAAAAGGTTTTCTAGGTGGTGCAAACAACATAACCATCACCCATTCAAGGCTAGTTGTTCTCTGGTTTTACAATATTTGTGTGAGTTACTTTCCTACAGCCTTTCTAATTCCTCTAGCAAGGTTCATATATCCGCTATTTCACCATATCTTCCCATGGAGTCTACTCTTTCAAGGCAGTCACATGTCAAAATGTTCTTGAAATGAGTTTTGCATAAGAAGCGTCCAAGTAAACTGGTGGCCCCTCCTTGGGATCTTAATTTTGTGTTACAGAAACCAACACTTGCCTCAGCTGAACCAGCTAATCCAGCTGACTTGAAATTCATGACATGAAAAACAGTTTTGTTGATTGCTCTGATCTCTGGAAGAAGAGTGCTTGAGTTGCAAGATCTTATGGTGAGTTAATTACCTCATTTTCCACAAGGACAGGGTTTCTCTGAGAACAGGTCCTTTTTTTATGTCAAAAGTAGAATCTGAGTTTACTTTGTCAAACTATCTCCCCATTTTCTTTCCTGAACCTAAAAATGAGGGAGAAAGGATACTCCATACATTGGATGTCCACAGATAACTCAGGTAGTGCCTTGACAGAAATAAATCTTTCAGAAACTCTGATCAATTGTTCATTTCTTGTGAAGGTAAGAAGAAGGGACAACCGGTGTCAAAATAAAATATTTCTAAATGGTAGTCTAAGGCTGTTAACTTTTGTTATACTAACAATGACAACTCTATTCCAGGCAGGGTCAAGGCCCACTTTATCAGGACCATGGCTTCTTCAATGGCTTTTTGGAAAGAGTTGGATTCTAGAAATATTCAAGAAGCTGCTACTTAACCCTCTGTAGGTGCTTTCTCAAAGCATTATAAACTGGATTCCGTTTCTAGGTCTAGATCATGCGTAATTCCCCATGACACAGATGTCGAATGGTTTTATTCCTTCCTATGCCAATATTCCAACCTTAGGCATGAACGTATTTTAACTATAAAAACTTTAATGGAATTTGTTTTGGAAACTAATATAATTACCTTCGAAGAACAACTTTTTAAATCATGTAAGGGGGCAGCAATGGGGGAGGCGTGCTCCACCATTTTTTCCAACATTGTTTTGGCTTTTTGGGAGAAAGAAATTGTCTTTAAATGTACTATTGGTGAAAGTTGGACATTTTATAGTCATTTTGTGGATGACATTGTTTTGTGGAGAAATATTGAATATGAATTGAATAATTTTTTGAAATTTCTCAGTAAAAGTACTGATTTTTTTTAGAATTTATTAGCAATGTAAGTAAAGAAGTTGTTAATTATTTAGATATCAGTATTCAGAAAAATAGAGACATTAAACCATTCATGTCCAACATATTCAGAAAACCAACATATTCCAATACCCTCCTACACTTTAATAGCTGCCACCCTATTTATCAAAATAAGTCCTTAGTTAAAGGACAGGGGGTATGGATAGCTAGAATGGTATCAGAGAATGGAGAGTTTATACGACAACTGAATGTACTTAATAATATGTTGGTTAGGAGGGAATACCCTGTAGCATTTGTAGATAGTGTCTTTGACTGAAGTAAAAGAAAAATGGGGACAAGGATATTTTGTGCCCCTATTAGAAAGAGATTAAGTAATGGAAGATACAGGCAGACGAAAGGATCAGAATAATTTTGGCAAGTCAGCTATTTTCAAGTTTAATAATCAATTCTATGATATTAAAAAGATTTTAACACATAACTGGAACATATTTAGAGCTAAGAACACCTGGAATTAGAGGGTACATCACCCAGGATAATACATAAGAAAGATTCAAGTCTCAAAAATATTGAAATGAGTAAGAATGAGAATGGGGGAGGGGGAGGTATGGTCAAATGCGGATTTGTTTACAATGTAAGAGTATTCAGGAAGGAAAATAAGTTTTAAAACCATATTATGGGAAATATTCCTTAAAAAAGAAGTATTCATGTAGCAGTAAGGCTGTGGTATATTTGGCACTATGTTCCCTATGCCCTTGTTTTTACATAGGGAAGACTATTAATGCCCTTAGGACCCGAATTTACCAGCGTAATTATGATATAGGTAAGACATGAAAAATGCCCCGGCAGTGCATGTTGCTGCACATGGTGGTCACAAATTTATGTTTACTGATATAGATTAAGCAAATTTAGGGGAGAGAGGGAGTCCTTTAAATGATTATTTTGAGCTGAAGGAATTGAGATGGCAAATGAGAACCGATGCTTCAGAGTATCCTGGACATAATAGTGCTATCTCAATTAGCTCAATTTTAAGGCTAAAGGCAGAATTTTATTTATAGTAACTTCAAAAAAATGTATACATATATATATATATATATATATATATATATTTTTTTTTTTTTGAGATTCATATATGTTATGGGATTTATTTATATGGACATATATTTACATGTTTTTTTTTATATATTTCATGGTTTCATGGATGGTGCAAAGTTTCACATTATAATATGGTTCATACCTGTATACATACATATGTTTTCCTTTCTTGTTCTTATTTTCTTTTTCTTCTTATTTTTAAAGCAAATGATGTCACTTTCACAGTAATTGAATTGTGTATATAAGGGTGGGGTTGCTTGTAAAGGATCATTCTGATGAAGTTTCTAATGAGAGATGAAAGCGCTCAATTAAAGAATTTTTGTTCATAGGTACCTACTAGGCTATTGGCCCTAGGGCCAATACAAGCCTAGCTAAAAAGGTATCCTGGCTTTCGCCACCCAAGAAAATTATTTTCCTGTGCCCCTGTCAAGCAGAGCCACAGAGGTGATCCCTGGGGTGAATTTCCTATTTCCCATCCAATCATCAAGATTTTTCTTGAAGAGTGCTAATGAGGAGCTTTGTTTGATATAGATAGGTAGTTTGTTCCAGAGTATGGGAAGTCTCTGGGACAGGAATCTATCCCTCCAGAATGGTCCTTTTATTGTGGTGACAAGGTTTAGGTCCCTAGAGTGTGTAGCTCGGAGGGATTGAAATTTCTTTAAGTGGAGCATGTCCAACAGCTCTGGGTTTGACATAGCTTTCTATGTTAGGCAGAGATTGCCTCTGAGTAGCCGATATGCGACGAAGTAAAGCTGGAGTTTTTTGAGACGGTCTGCGTAGGGCATCTGTTTGAGGCCAGTAATCCTCTTTGTGAAGTATTTCTACGGCCTTTCCAGTTTTTGTAGGTGTCTTTTGAGGTACATACCAAAAGGGGCATTGTACTCTATAATGGGTCTAATGTGTGACGAGTAGAGGGGAACAATGACTTATTTTTTTCCTAGATGAGTACCCTTTTGTGATGAGGTGTGCCATGTAGAAGGATTTCCTGACTACTGTGGCAATGTGATTATCAAAGGAGAGACTACTGTCCACCTGTGTCCCAAGGTCTCTTATCACACTTTCGGTATTAAGTAGACTACCACCAATGTGGTAGCTCATGGGTACAGAGATTTACCAAAGGGGGATGACAGTGCATGTTTTGGCATTGATCTTGAGGCCATGGCTTTGACACCAGGCATGTGTCTCAGTGAGGTCCTATTGTAGGATGTCCACATTGTTAGGAGTTTCAGTTATGACTCCTAGTTTGCAGTCATTTGAGAACTTCATTAGCCAAAGACCTTCTGTGTTAGCCTGCACCTCAGAAAAGTAGATACCAAACAGGAGAAGACCCAGGACTGAACCCCATGGTACTCCACTTGTCACTGGTCTGAACATGAATTTGCAGTCTGCTACTTTCATAGTGTGGGTTCTGTCAGTGACCCAGCTGGCAACCCATCTTGTGATATAGGGATTCATACCTAGTTTAGTGAGTTTATCTATAATTCTAGAGTGGGGGATGGTATCAAAAGCTTTGGCAAGATCTAGATAGGCTGTGTGAACCACCTTACCCTTGTCTATGGCTTTGGTGACTGCTTCAAAGAAGTAAATCAGGTTTAGGAGACATGATCTACCTTTCAGAAACCCGAACTGGGTGGGGACCAGAGTTTGGAGATTACCAATGTCTTTGTTTATAAGTTCCATGATGATATGTTCCATGGCCTTGCAGACCAGGCTCATTAGGATAATGGGGCAGTAGTTCCTGGGGTCAGTGGTAGCTCCCCCTTTGTGGAGTGGGATAACCGTCTCTGTGCGCCATTCAGTGGGCACAAAGCCTGAGGTGAGGCTATGATTGAACATGGTGCTTAGGTGGGGTGCCAGTTCATTCTGTACTTCTTGTAGAATGCAGCTTGGGATGTTGTCAAGTCCCATGGATGCTTTGTTCTTGGTTTTGGAGAATGTGGTTGTTACCTGTGCAGCAATGATTACAGGAACTTTGAATTCTTCTGGTATAGAGACGGGCCCTTTAGGGGGTGATGGTGGGGGTGAGTTAGCACTGAACCTATCTGCTAGGATGTTGGCAATATCAGTTGATTCTGTATATTTAGTGCCATTTGGCTGTAACTCAGAGCAGATCTGAGTGTTATCATTGAGATTACTGACATAGCTATAGAATGCCTTGTGGTTGTCTTTAGAATCAGTGGTGATTTTGTTTTCATAACTAGCTTTGGAGGATTTTATGAGGGATCTCAGATTCTTACTGAGGCTGACAAGGGAGTTCTTCCAGTCATGGGATTTTGCTCGTTTTTGCAACAGTTTCTTTCTTCTGTTGTAGAATTTGTTTATGGCAGGGGACCACCAGATTGGCTTCTTTTTTTTAAGGATAGCATCTTGGTTCTGTTAGGGATAGCACGATCCATGCACTCATGTAAGTGTTTATAAAGTGCATTTGTGTAGGATTCAGCAGTCGTACCTTTATTGTCTGTCTGCATGGGTGTTGTGAAGTTTGCCACTTCTGTCTTAAGAAGCGTGAAGTTGGCTTTGGAGAATTTATTTACGGTGGTTTCCCGAATTGGGGGTGGGGGCAGGATGTGGACATGTCTAGGCTAATTAGCTTGTGGTTGGATCTGACCAAGAAGGAATTGACCTCTGGTGTGGAACAGTGGTCGCCCATGTTGGCAATGACCAGGTCTAGGATATTGCTGCCCCTGGTGGGGGTGTGGATAAATTAATCCAAGGCACTGGAATTTTTGAATTCCAGAAAACGTTGCGCAAAAGAGTTGGTACATGAGTAGTTTTCCCAGTTAATGGTGGGGTAGTTGAAATCGCCCATTATTAGGGTGTTGGGTTGTACCCTAATATTTTCCAGTGTATCAAGAAATGAGGAGGATCTATATTGTAAGATCAATGTTTGAAAACATCGAACAACATATGGTTGACACCATATGGTCGATGTCTTCAAACTTCGACCTTATAAAAAGACCAAAAAAAAAAGATAAAAGGACCCTAATGGGTTTAAGTAAGGGGGCAATCCCCCCTGCACCCCCCCCACGTAGGGGGCTGCACTGCCACACCCCCCGCTACTTAAATATAACAACTCTGAGATTGCACTGCACTGCATTAAACGAAAATCTCCCCTTACGGAGATTTTCGTTTACACGCTCGAGATTCTGAGCGTTCAATATTCTCATGTCGACAATGTCAGATTTGACATTGTCAGCTTTTGAGAATATAATATAGACCCAATGAAGAGTGGGAATCCTGGGGCATGGTGGGGAATCTGTAGCAAGTTACAATTTGAATTGCGGTCTTGCCCAGAGTTAGTTCCACTTGGATAATCTCAGATGCATTATGCTGAGCAGCTAGCCTGGAGGTGTGAATATCCTTAATGAATATGGATACTCCTCCACCTTTAGTATTTTGGTCCAGGTTAGTTGGCCTAAAGGTGTGGTATGAATTATAGCCTGGTAATGCAGGGGTGCTCTCTGGAGCCTTGAACCAGGTCTCTGTCACTGCACAAATGTTGATGTTTTCCATTTTAAGGAGTGCCTTGAGTGAATGCATTTTGAGGTTTAGACTTCTAGCATTGAGTAGCATTACCCTCAGATTTTGCTTGCTTGTACCTGTTATTGTGGTGAATTTGTCATTTGAACCTTGCCTAAAAAAGGCACTATAGGGGTGGCAGAGCCTTAGCCAGTATCCAGAATCCTAAGGGTGACAGGTGCAGGCAATGTCTGGCAAAGCATCATGGCCTCTCGATCATTACATCCCAGATGTGTGGACCACTGACTTCCTTCTTGTGTTTTTCACAGTTTAAGTGGTTGTGGTGCTTTTTGGAAAGAGTTCTGTTCCAGAAATATTCAAGAAGCTGCTACTTGATCCTCTGTAGATACTTTCTTAAAGCACTATAAACTGGATTCCATTTCTAGGTGTAGATCATGCTTTGCTAGGATCATTCTCCAAGGGCTTCTGAACCCTTCTTCTTCCATCTCCCAAATATAGTCAACTATGGTAATCTAGCCATACAACTAAGGCTACTGCAGTAATGATCAATATGAAGAACATAGAACAGTTGTGTATGTTGCACTTACCATAAGAGTAGGTGTTCGAATGATCACTACTGCAGTAGCCACTCCCTCCCTTCCCTTGTTTTTTTTTTTTTTTTTTTTTTTTAATGCTAGGGTGTGGACATTTATTTTTTGTTATTCCTAGCCTTTTCCTTTCAGGGCTCATCCTACCTCTCTCTGCTGACTGGAAAGCTCTTTAGGGATTCACACCCAAACTCATCTTTAGTCAGCTCAGCTCTATCTGCTTGACAGTTTGTGCATGTGGAAGTTTTCCTGAAGCTTTGGAAGATAGCCAGCTGTTATATTCTTGGTATGATGTAACCCGAATGGCTAAGGCTACAGCAGCAGTGATCATTTGAACATCTAGTGTTATAACAAGTTTAACTTACACAACTGTACTTTCCTTTTTACTCTTTAAAAGTAAAATATTATGACTATGTTAGTATTAATGCATTCTTTTTAATAAAAGCACTGAACTGACCTATGCAAAGATTCAGCGGAAAGCTATTAGCTTATCTCAAGGCATACCTTTAATACTTAAAGGCTTGTAGTTCAGATTTTTCATGCAGAGAGACTGTTATGTTCTGAATGTATAAAATGTGAAAAAAAAATCATTGGTTCATGAAGATTCACGAAAATATGTCATGCAAACTGAATTCATAGCCTAAATCCTCATGGTCTGTTTGCCATATAGAAAGAATGTCACGCCTCTAGTTCAGCTTCTTTTTAGCACTTATATTGTATAAAGAGAAAAGCAATTGTAAAGCTATAAAAGCTTTTCTATATAAGACATTCATTTATCAAAGTCATCAAAACACCAAAATGGAAAAGTTGCGCTACTACCTACCCTATTCCAAGCCTTCTATTCTGTTATGGCTATAATGCTTCAGTTATGGCACATTACAAAAACAAAAGAAGCAGTTGATCCTACTTTTATTAATTATTATTATTTACCTTAATGGTAATCATTCGTAGTATTAGCATATGGAGCATGTAGCTAGCTGGAATTAAGTGTGGCATGATATTTAAAGGTCAGCTGTACTGCATTTCTACGCAGTGCAGCCTTCATTTGGGGGAAGACGACAAAAAAAATGGCTTTCACTTAGGAAGCCTAAAAACATATCAACATCCCTGCTGTTATTAATGTCTTTGTTCAAGCCCCGGGGGAAATTGTGTCCTGCCGTGTCAGTACAGATGTTTATAGGAGTGAGCAGTTTCACAGTACTGAGCATGGATCTGTCTGCATCTGTTAACCTTGCAGTCATCTGAACACCTTGATATTAGCATCAGAACAAATGCCAGACATGAGAAGTACAAACCGTGAATACCTGCTGTTTGAATGAGTATTCATCCGATGCTTTAAACATACTGAACTAGGCCATATGGTTTGTGAAGCTTTTAACATTGTAATGGTGCCGCAGATTTCATATAAAATGTCCATTTATTTACATAATTATTTCATCTAAGGACAGGAAAACTCTGATAAATGAATTTCAGCACAAATGATCATTACATAATACTTGGAATCACTAAAACACTACGTTACATTCACAAAGTTCAACAAATTATGAAAGTGTTATTTGTTATACTGACTGAAAATGTCTGTTTACTGAATGTTTTCACTATATTTTCCTATATAATTTAATAGCAAATGATGTTAAAATTTCTAGGATTGCACAATAAACTGCTACTGTGACAAATTAACTGAATCAGATTTTAAAATTGCTGTTAAAAAGAATTTTGCCCCAGTCCCTTTCAATAAACACATCACACCAAATGATGTTTGATGACCTTTTATTAGACTTCCATAAACATAACTTTATTGACCAATATTATTTATTAATTACAGCATAAACATCCATATAACTGTTAACTAGGGCAATATGACCTTGATCACCCTGACCAAGTACGCAGTGTCCTTATCTCCACTCTCTTCTTTTACTTATCAAGCAGCATCCCATTGCTCATATTCATTTTCCACTTATTGAATTAAACATCCAACTAAATAAGCAGTCTTTACCTCCTCTCGCTTATTTTACTTATCAAGCAGCATCCAAACACATTTTTCCCAATTCATTGAAATGAACATCCAACAACAGAGGGGAAACAGAAGAGGGACAAGCCTGCCCCTATTCTTCACCTGCCAGCCTGACCAGGCTGTTCCCCCTCATTCATACCAAAACTTCCAACAAAACCTTCCAAAACAAACCTAACCACACATCAAAAAGGTTGAAGCCACACATCATTTTGTGTACTCCATCCTCCCTGAAACAAACTGGCTCCTTGTCATTGATATCCCAAAGCTCTGTAGTATAAGTCTCCAAGGCAACCAGTTGTCTAAACAGCTGAACATAAGCTGATGATCCCTATCCAATGCCAAAGTAATACACATACCCTTTTAAAACCTCTGTAAATCAAACATATCCTCACTTATACTGACTACAAACAATACTTTTGTAATTATTCCCCAGTCATTACCTGCCAAATGTACCACCAAATCTGAAAAAGACCAATGCCATCCAAACCAAGCAAGACCACTGCATGCTATCCTGCCTAAATGCAGCATACTTTTGCCTCCCAAAGGATATAATAATGACCAAAATGAGATTTCCTTTTCAAACAGATCAGTTTAATAGTAATCCACCACTGTACCCACTATCTTTTATAAAGCAAAACACCTGCTGACCAATACAGCATTTGCTGACCAACGCACCACTCTCACAGTGAATTCAATACATCCATAAAGAAATAACCCCCCAGACTGTAAAGCAATGAACCTCCATTTACCAACACCAGCCTTCAAAACAAACTCATCTTGGCAAAAGCCATAGCCTGTCAGTATTCACACTATGTAACCTACCCCAACCTTTCAAACATATGACCCACAGTCCCAGCTTTAGTAATGTTGCATAACCTGGTCAACTGTGCAATTGTACAAACTGGAGCTAAATCCACCTTGACTAACTGAACTGCTTTGCCTTGTTCCCCAACCTAAACATGATATAACAGATCTAGGACTATTGAATGAAAGTTCAATAGTCCGAATCCACAATAACCAAATGCACTTTAACGAAAGCGCTTTCACTGAAAAAGCACTTCCGTTAAAGTGCTTTCGAAAACAAAAAACAATAAATCTTCTTTTCTGCAGGGGGCAAACCCCCCTGCACCCCCTGTGTGGGGGGCTGGGCTCCGCCCCCCCTACTTTTATATTCTCACTCCGAGGTCACACTACAGTGGGGAAAAGGAAATTCTCCCTTAACCACACCTTAGTGCCACCAGCACAACCAGCATACATAACCAAAAGTGCTGCTTCAGTGAACAGCACTTTCGGTTATGTATGTTCGATGATTTCTGCTTCAGAAAGTGCCATTGAGGATCTGTACAGATCCCGATATAACACACTTGGTAATGCTCTACCATATACCTTCCTAAAAAATATTGCCCCAGAATCCTGTACTGCAACTGATTATTCCAACCCAGACTCACACCTCGCCTTGACAACACCAAAGACTCATACCACTGCCCCATTCCCCAAATGAAAATGAAGTGTTTACCGCCACCACAAGTACCACACCTCTACCACCACCCACAACTGTATAGTACATTACTACATATGTGGAGGTTCTCAACAAAAACATACCTAAAGAAAAGAAAAGCAGACATGCACATCACAACCCACTGCACCAAGCACCACACATAGTACACATGCCTGTGTCTCAGAGCCTCTAAGACCCAGCTATAAACCCAACATACTATTCATAGTAGACTCTGTCATGAGACACACAGATGTGACCCTCACCAGGGTAGACAAGGGGAAAGTCACGGTAAGTTGCTTGTCAGGTGATAGAATCTGCCATATCACTCACACACTCAAGTTTTTCAACAACAGCTACTGTTATGACTGTCATAGTCCATATTGGCGTGAATAACTTGAGATGTACCTCTTTGGACTATATGAAGAGAGACATGATTGAGCTCACTGAATATGTACTCCAGGCAGGTATGTCCCTAGACTTAAGCAGCATCCTACCATCACCCAGAATGATGCCTCAGTACAAATAGAAAAAGATTGACTTTGATGTTTAACAATTGGCTTAATTTCTGGTGTCATTCCAAGGGGATCCAGTCCCTGACAGCCTTGGCAGACATGATTGACAGACCATGATGCTTTGCCAGAGATGGCCTTCATCTGTCTTCCCTGGGCTTCAGGCTTTTGGCAAAAGCTCTTGCCTCCCCCATTGTGCCTTTTTTAGGCAAAGTCATGAGGACAAAATTACCAGCATGAAAATTCTTCTAAATGGAATTTAAAGGTCATGCTGCTAAACGCTAGGAGTCTTAACATGAAACTGCACTCATTGCAGCATTTCTTGCCCAGGAAGATGCTGACATGTGTGCAGTCACTGAAAGCTGGTTCAAAAATGCAGAGAGCACCCCAGCCTTGCTAAGTTACTTGTCCTACCATACTTTCAGATGCCAAATAGAGGGTTCAAAGCAAAAGGAGGTGGAGTTTCAATATTTATAAAAGACATACATACCTCCAGGCTGACCAAACAGTATGATGACAGGAGACACTCCAGGTGCAGTTAACTATTGACAAAACACCAATTCAAATCATAGGTAGCTACAACCCCCCAACCATGTCTCAGGAGGCCCACTCCACCTATCTGGACTTACTTGAATCCATCAAGATTTAACTCTCTACCATGATCCTGGGCAAATGACCAGAGATTCTTCGACTTAGTCAATGCCAATGCATTGGATCAGCTGGTCGACATCCCCACAAAAGGTGAAAATATCCTGGACCTTGTACTAACCAAAATGAGTAGCCACGGTAGCACCCCTACAGTGTCATCCTCCTTGGTAAGATCCAACCATAAAGCAATCAGCTGGTTGATACCCGCACAAGAAGTGAAAATATCCTGGACCTGGTACTAACCAAAATGAGTAGCCAATGTAGCACCCCTACAGTGACATCCTCCTTGTTAAGATCTGACCATAAAGCAATCAATTTCAAAGTCACCATTTTCCCTGACCCCCCCCCCCCTTGCCAGGGTCAAATAAAAAACTTTTCCAAAGCTGACTACAACCTCCTGAGAGCAGGTATCAGCAACTTCACAGCCACCATCCCTTCAGTTGAATCAAACACTAATAAGAAGGTGCAGGAGCCAAGTTTGTCTGAACAAGCAAATAAGGTCACTGGTGAAATCCTCTAAGGCTAACTTTGACTCCAAATTAGCCACATCCACTAAGGACAATCACAAGGCCTTCTTTGCATACACCAGCAATCTCAAAGTTAACTCCCAAATCTGCTGTGAATTGGTGGTCAAGAATACCACATACACAAAGGCCATAGATATAGCCAACCTGCTGGCAGACAAGTTATATGAAAGCTTTATCCCCCTGTCCTCCCATCAGTAAACCAGGAAATACCCAGCACCTGCCCCCCTCCCCTCATCACCAGAGAGCAGGTTATTAATGCCCTCTCAAAGGCAAAAAATACAGCCTCCACAGGACCTGACAACATCCATGACTCTGTCCTACATGAACTCAGGCAAGAGCTCTCAACACAACTTTGCACCATATTCAACCAAAGACTGTGCACCAGCTTTGTCCCAGCAGAATAGAGGGCAGCCACTGTCATCCCTCTGCACAAAGATGGAGTGTCCACTGACTCAGGCAATTATAGGCCATTCAGCCTAACTAGCCTGATCTGCAAGGACATGAAACGCATTATCATGAACCTTATAAACAAAGACATTGGCAACCTCCAAATGCTTGCTCCCACACAGTTTAGTTTTGTCAAAGGGAGATTATGCCTGTTAAACTTGGTCACCTTCTTTAAAACAGTCAGCAAAGCCATGGATGAGGGCAAGACAGTGCTCACCACCTACCTTGACCTAGACAAAGCCATCAACACTATTTCCCACTCAGGCATAATAGATAAACTCTCCGGGCTAGGCATCAACTCATATGTTACCAGATGGGTAGCTAATTGGCTCACTGATTGAACCCACTCAGTCAAAATAGTGGAAGCCACCTCTACTAGTAGACTTGTAACAAATGGCATACTGCAAGGATCAGTCTTGGGGCCTCTACTGTTTGGGATATACTTTTCTGAGGTGCAAGCTAAAACCAGTGGTTTGTGGCTGACCAACTGCAAGCTGGGCACTGTCATAAATTCCCCAAGTGATGTGAACATCCTCCAAGAGGGCCTTAACCAAACTAATGACTGGTGCCAGAAGCATGGCCTGAAACTGAATGCCAAGAAATACATCATATTCCCTTTGGGGAAAATGGTGTCCCCACTAATTATCAACATGTTGCCAGGATAGATTTGTGTCCCAATGACTCCCCCATCTGTAGAATAAACTTCCTCTCCATGTCATGCAGAGTACCTCACTAGCCCTCTTTAAGAGGAACCTGGATGACTGGATGGAAAACAGAAAATATACCCCTGGGATCCCACCCATGTACCTGTTGGACAGGGAAAACATGTGCTGACTTGTGAGAACATGGGTGAAATTATTGGCTAGGCTTATAAGGGCCTCTGGGCCAATAGCCTAGTTTCATCCTATGAACCTATGAACTTCTCCTAAACCTTCGACATGAGACAAACTGAAACTATCTCCAAATAGTAACATCCCTCCTCCAAACCTTCCATCCTCTACACCCCTCCTCCAAATATTCTTCCCTCCTGCCAGCCAACCAGCTAAAACCATTCCCCTCAAAATATGCACAATTCAGGAGCACAATGAGCTCCATGACATCCTTAATCCGTCCCTGCCCTGACACTTCAACCCTCATTTTTTTTTTAATTATATTTTTTATTGGATTACCATTGCATCTGGCAAATTCAACAAAGCATGGCATGCATCCCCTAGCAACCCCTTAAACAACACCATACATAGACCTTCAGCCTTCAACTTAAACAATGGATGCCATTTCCTCACACATCCCCACACACTCGATGTTGTGACTCCACCCCACCCCACCTGTGGATAACCACAAATCTGCTTCACACTCCCCATGCCGTACCTATCCTCAACTTTTCCCACAATACTCCCAAACTGCACCGAGTCTGACATGCCTTAATGAGGACCTAATAAAGCAGGATTGCCTGCAACCTTATTGTGCACCCCTCCAGTGGCTGGAACATTCACTGCAGTAGCATCCATCATCTTTCAAGTCCACTTCCTTCAAGCCACAATATGAATGCCCACTCCGCACTTCCCCATCTGCAGAAGAAAGAAAACTGTAAATCCTCTGTACCCACATAAACCAAAACTTCTTAATGACAGCATTAGGCACTGTCAGTGGCTTACTTTGTCCATCAGCTGCACAGCTACTATGCTGCCCTGCATTCCTTATCCTTAATAACCTGGCACTGCCATATCCCTCAGCAAATCCTTTCACAGTCAGCCAAGGAACATACTGCAGCAAAAATAGTTTAATGACACATGCAGCAGTAACTGAACATATGCTTTTAAATGATCCTAGTAAAATGCAGAACATAAACTGAACTAATACACTGCAGATGAGAGGTAATTTAAATATCAAAATACCTGGGTTACCTCATGAATTCCATACAAAATCATATACCACACTGTATGAGCCAAGTTAACTAAACAGTATTGGGAGTATTTCTGTAAACAAGCTCTAGGTGTATAGGATGTACATGTTTCTATATAGGGAAAACACAGAAATGGCTCAGAGACAGAATCTTTCAGCATATGTATGATGTAAGAAATAAGAACAAATGAAATGCTTTAGCTAAGCATATAATGGAATTCCCTTTACATAATTTTAGGTTTAGAGTCCTACAAAATGTTAATAATGACACGAGAGGGGGTAATTTAAACAATTTAATTGAAAGAATTGAATTAAAGTGAATATTAAAGTTGCAAGCTCATGTATACCCTAGGCTGAACAACTATGTCTGCATTAAACCTGAGCTAGAAGCTCACTCACTTAAATAAGATGTAATACTAGCTGAAGACCTAATTGATGTATTTTAAGGGTGAATTTATTTTAATGATGTATTTAATTGATTAATTGACGGTGCTTTTTTATATAAAATGTGTAAGTATTGTTACTGTTTTATGGAAGACTTGAGAAAGCGTGGCTTATTCTAAGTGAAAGCGCTTGTCAAATAAACCTTTTTGAAGCCATGTTGGTCATCTGGATTTTTTTGCTTCGTGAACAAGCTCTACAAGGATATCCCCAAGCAATCACTCTTACAAAAATTAAATGTGGAAACAAAAATTACATATTCATTTTTAGAGAATGCGACCTTGGCAGCTTCTCCCACATGCTGCTTTGTTCCACAAGCAACTCTGAAAGCTACATGTACCCATCAATGAAATTTAAGATGCTTAACAAAGAGTAAGAAACCCCCATAACATAAACATACCTCTCAAGTGTACCTCATTTTGAAGAACATTCCTCATTTGGGGACATAAAAGTTCAAGTTCCTTAAATTTCCACATTGAAAAGTCTGTCACACATTCAGAGTTAACAGTTTAACTGATATCAATGGTAACTAGAACTGAATCATATTATTTAATTAACAAGCCTATTCTATAAATAAAATTATTACATTTTAAACATCCTATGAGCTTCGTGAGCCATTACCAAGTGCTCCAACATTTTACCCATTATTCCACATTATAAGTATCAGCGTTTCACATCTTGAAGATGGAAGGAGAAACAGTCAGGGTAAAGAAGATTAAATCCTTCCTTGCATCTTCCAGTACTGCAGATTACAGAGCCTCCCATGGCATCTGTGTTAAAAGCGGAAGGTTTTATCTGCCATAACCCTGCATAACATTACCAAACTTACAACAGGTTTCCTCTGAGAAGCGTGCACGTGGCAATGGCACTCGCTACCATAACTGAAGTAGTATGTCATTAATCCACGCTAACATACAGTGGCAAAACTAGTATCTGTTCTATGAAACAGTCAAAGGTTGCAGCTGGAATACCAATACCTGGAATGTACCTAAAATTAGGGAATGACTAGATGGCACCATCTAACCTTTGAGCTCAGTCCATGGAAACATATCCAGTGCTATGTCTTTTACACTTCCGCTCACAAAGACTACATGCCTCCCCCCACCCTCCCAAAAAGTCTAACTTAAACATGCTTCAACTTCCCAAAGGGTATTTCCCCAAAAGGAAAGGCTAAATATCATTGACTACTGTGTACCACTACTTAACTCCGTGCTTTTTTGTAAAACCCTATGAAACCTCGATAAAACATAAATACTTCATAGACTGTTAAAGCTCCCTATTTCCCAGCACTTCTTTAAACTCAGCTTTCTAAACTTCTACCTGTCCTCCATCTTCCCCTCCAACTGACCTTCTTAGCTCTTCCTTAACACTTCTTCTTCCCTAATTTGCCACAAAATGTAGATATTCCTCAAAAATCTAAACTGTTGAAAGGTATAGCTGAATATCTGCATGCCAGGATTAATCCTCCACCCATCCTAAAAAAAAAAAAAAAAAAATTAGATGAGTAAGCCCACAGATCCTAGCAACTCCCCCCCCCCCCTCAAAAAGTATTCTAATGTTTCGGATGCTGCAGCTAGAAGAAACACGTGCATAGGTTCATAGATTAGTACTGAGGTAACTGCCCTTGTGGGCCATTTTAAACCTAGCCAGTTATCAATGTGAGAATCAATCCTGCACCTTGTGTCTGTAGGGCAAATATCTAAAAAATTATGCAAACCTCCCTCTGGGCAAAATAATAAACCATTATGCCAGGAGTTTTAGTTAGAAGAAGCAAAGACAACCAACTTCAAGGAAAGGAAGTAATTGTGTAATTTTAGTATCATACTTGTTTTCTTCTGTATGCTTCACCTCATACAAATCTCGTTTTTTTTTTTTTTTTTAACATTTGACTTAGTCATTTAGAATGAGAAATCAAGAGCTATAGAAATCCTGGTTTCTTCTGGCCAATAAAACCTTCCCGTCAGAAGTTCACACTTTGAACTGATGTGTCAAGAATGGCAGTCCTTGTTTAATAAGACATTACACTGGAAGAAAACAAAAGATTATGTTTTGGTATTCCTGGTAGCCTGTAGATATGAAATTGAGTCTGTGGTGTCTGTGAGATAATGATTTGACTTCAGAATTTCAATTGTACACAATAAATACTTTCAAGAAGAATGGCAGTTGTTTTGGGATAGATGGCAAATAACTGCATTTAGTTCACTAGCTAACAACAGTCACAGGTGATGACCTGGAGTAAGGCAGAGATAAAATGTATCCTCCTAGCCAAGCTGTAATAACTCCATCTCTTTTTAACTGCCTTATCTTGGGAGCACAGCCTTTAACTTAACGCATTTTTACAAGCAGAAGTGTAGAACATTTTCTGAAATAAATGCCCATGACTGAGCTAAGGTCTCAACACGCATGTGTGGAATGCACCACTACCACAAGGAGCTTGCAGCCCGTGAAAGGTATTTATGGCTCACTCCACTGTACACTACTGCCAAAACACCTCAACACCAAACTGCCACCAACGCTGATGCCTCCCGATAAAGCGACCAACCTAACCCACAACACACAAAGCCACAAACAAAGGGGGGACAACCAAACAAAGCCAGAGATGATCCATACACCGCTCTCACACCAGAAAGCCATTGGGACAAAAGCTCTGCACCAGCATTTATTCCAAAAATGCAAAAAATCTGCCAGAAAAGTCACTATTCCCTGAAAAACTGACCAAAAGTATGAGCCAAAAATCTAGACAGCCAGTGCAACTCTGCACAGTAGAAAACCACAAGTAATAATCTGCCCTGCATCATTCCCCTCAGTTGCATTTTTTTCTTTTGCCTTTTCCTATTCCCCCTTGCCTGCAGTCCCAGACCATACCCAGCCTAACTACATGATGCTCAACTGTGAAACTGCCTGCTCAGCCCAGCCACTTGGCATTCTCTCAACTCCCCAACCACCAAAGGAAAACAACTCAAAGACCGATCCCATAACATCAAGGCTCACTCAAAAACCTCCAACAGCAACTCATCCAACGAGAGTCCTTTCAGTCACCATTTGTTTACTTGTGCATTCAACAAAACACTCTCTTTTATTGACACTGCTTATGGGAATAACTGACACTCAACCCAACTGAGACTGAAGCAGAATAAGTTGTCCTGACCCTTGTGGTCAGGATGATTCCAGATCACAGAACATGTACAATGGGTAGCATGTTATCATGCACTGAAAACAAAAATGTATCTATGAAGCATAATACATTTATGTGATGCTACCTGTCCTTCCCTCTGCTCTCAAAGGAAGAGAAAGTGAAAAAGAAAAGGGAAAGCTTTCATAAACCGCAACTCTTACTGCTCTAAAACATTGGACCAATTCAACTCATTATTTAAACTTACATAAGACCAACTAGCACATAAGAGAGCTATAAGTTTAAAGAAACAGAAAAACAAACACATAAACAAAATAACAAAATATATACTATACCTCCATTACTCACCTCTTCTTTCACACTACCTAGGCCTACCTGACCACCAAACTACCTACAGGTCGGCTCGGACTTAATCCTGCACTGTAGCAAGGTCATGCCGAAATGCAATACCTTACCCAGTTACACTTGCATAAAACCCATTAAGCCCCTCCCATTCTTTACCTCATTTCCTCCCAGTCATCCTACATTCCCATTTAACCTTTTCATTCCCCCTGCCTTCTTCCCCTACCCTTTTAATTCCCACTACTATTTCTACCTAACCCTCACCTGAAGATGTCCCTGGCCAAATTGGTTTGTTGCCAAAACTCATTTGTGATTTAATGTAAGAGCCTGATTTCTATAAATATGTGTAATGTAATCAGTCATAAATATTATCTGTTATGAATGTTATCCTGTCGTGATTGTAATAGTAAAAACAATTATGCGGAAGTAAAGGGCTGTTTTACTCAGAAGAGCATCTGGTTGAATACATGACACTTACTTGCTTATTATTTGTTTGCCAGGTTAGTTAACTGTTCTATAGATGCTTTTCAGCCATGATTCATGAAAAAAAGAACAGAGATTGATACTGAAAAATATTGGCATAGACAGGAAATGAGCAGTAATCAGACTATATATATATCAAAATGTTTATTAAGAAATAAAGTTAGACTTTGATAAGGATATTAATAGGAAGATTACATACAAACTGACCACAATACAGTGTAGAATAATATATATTATATTGGTATGTGGAACATTTAACTATTATTAAAAGTATCCATATCTGTGTAACACTGACAGTAAAAACAATCTAGAATTTGTTTTTCTTCCATCACGTTCTTGAAGGAGAAATATTTTTTCTCAGTTAAAAGTTCACAAATGCCCTTTCCCCAAGATCATTCAGGGTGAAGATACAGTGACCAGTGGCCCTCAGGGATAATGATACACAACTTTTGTACATGGGAAGGGAATGATAAAGGTGTAGCAAGTTAGGTGTGAGAGTATTCGATAATAAACTGACATTATCTGTGACCAAAGCAAGTTTGTCTTTTTCTTAGTTTAAACAGTGATATTTCTTAGCATTAGATAGAGAAATATAATGTCAGACTTTGCTAAGAAAAGATTTGAGTAAATGAGCATGGCCTGGGAACAAAGGGTTAATAATGGAAGAGAATAGTCCAGGCTTTCATTAAGCATCTTCATTTATTTAGCTTTTCATGATTTTCTTTTTAATTTCTTTAGTTGCTTTAGAACCTTGCCAGCATACATATCAGTATGGACTGTGAATAATAAACAAGACTCCGGCAGAAGCTTAGATATTTATTATACACCTGGATTAGTGGTACAGTGGTTAGCATTGCTGCCTCACAGCAGGAGGTTCTCCGGTTCGATTCTCGGCTGGGGTGCCTTCTGTGCAGAGTCTGCATGTCCTCCCTGTGGTCACGTGGGTTTCCTCCGGGTGATCCGGTTTCCTCCCACATCCCAAATACATGCTGTAGGTGGATTGGACACTCTAAATTGGCCCTAGGTGTGAGTGTGTGCATGTGTGTGCCTTCTGTGGAAGGTTGGGCACTGGGCTGGCAACCTGAACTGTAAAACTCCACTGCCAATCATGAGTGGACAGGTGATCCGCTGTGGCAACCCCTAACCGGGGAAAGCTGAAAGAAGAAGAAGTAGACCTGGATTATTACTGCTTCTGTTGGATCCCTGATGGGCCCTGTGTGTGTATGCATGTTATGTATATGGGGATGTTAATTTTTTTTTTTGTAAATGCCTAAAAGTGTGATTACAAACTTGTCTTGGTTAAGGATTAGTTTCTTATTTGGGAAACAGAAGTAAATCAAAAGTAGCCTTTCTTTTTCTTGCTTGAGATGTTTTTGAAGTAGTACTGAAGCTCTATCATGTTTTATAAGATTCAGCCCATTTGTGATAGGTTCAAAAGAGATGTTGTTTATTAATGAACAGGAAATAGAGGACTAAACTGAATCATTAGGGATACCAGCAAACAGCATCCCCTGAACAGAAAAGGTCTCATCCATGCATAGTGAGAGCAATCAGACTGCTGAGAAATCACTTATCAGTTCCTTCAGAAAAGTCAAGTTCTTGTACTCTACCTAAGCCCAGTGAGTGTTTCACACTTTCAAAGGCTCCACTAACATAAGCAAAAGCCACAGCTTTACCTTTCCTTTTTTTCATTATTGTACCATTGTCTGTTACACTCTATATAGTCATTTGTGTATTTTTCTCATTTCTAATTCCATGTTGCATTGAGCATGTTTTGTAGAGTTTTCTAGAAGCTGCTTTATCTTCACACTTCTGTACAATTTTTGCTATGATCCCTAACACAGAAATAGCCCTATAACTAATTAATTCCATGTTGTAGCATATTTTAGGTTTAAGAATGCCTGCTGTTACTTAAGAATCAATAGTAGTACCCCCATGAGACAAATGACAGGTTAGTGGCGCATGCCAGAGGATTATGTATAACTGGTGCCGAAAGCTTAATGTATGAGCTCTAGAAGATCAGGGAATTTTTTTACATTTTTATCTCCCGTTGCCTGCTGACAATTATCCCTTAGTGATCAGACAGCTCAGTCATTTCTGGTATGGCAACATCTAATCAGCAGTCCCATTGTTATTGCAATCCTCAGGACTTTTTTCCCTGTCTGGGCCAAAACCACCCCTTAATGGTTGACATGATTGCCACATCACTGCAAGAACCCTCTGTACCCTTCTGTAGATGTGATTGCTCGCACCTATATGCTAATGCAGGTTATTGCTGGCAGCTTGGTAAGCCAAGTCCACATTACCAGGTAAATCTATGTTGCCTGTAAACCTCTAAATTTGTTCACAAGACAGCCACTGGTCCTCGAACCCCCTGCCCACTGGTGTGCTAGTTGGCATACTGCTTTTCACTCTTCTATTGCCCAAAAACTTAATTAGTTGAAATGAGTCATAGTTAGCACTTTAGCCATGTTTGCCATACACCGTCCTAAACTTGCAGGGAATTATGCTGACCTAATTGACATTTGTTGTTGTAGATTACTGTTTGTACTGGACACAGAAAAGCCCAATGTCGAAGCAATTTCAGTAATTTGGAAATTTAGTATTTTCTGGTGTAATTTAGTATTTTTATTGATTAGAACTGGTGTGGGGTATGGCATTTTAGACCTTAAAATGTAAGCAGTATATGCTATGTTTAATAGATTTCCAGAACCCTTTAGATGTCTTCAACACCTCATCCGTATGTTTTCCAAGATGCATAAGTTATGTAGCCTTTGTTGCTAGTCTGTAGTTTGTCCTCTGCATAAGAAATGCATTAAAATATATGGTACCACAAGTACTTTGTTAGTCCTTTCAGGTGCTATCCCTTTCATAAGAGTGGATACAAGCCAGTGAGCTTTTTTTTTTTTTTGGTTCAAATAATTTTATTCAGAAAACTTTTTTTTTTTTAAACAATACATAGTAAATATAACATCAAATAAAAGTGAATTGAATTAACTATTTACAGAATATACAATGGCCTCTGGTCAGACAAAGTCAAAAGGAATACAATCATAGATACACAGACAAATAATGAAGGTTATTGTACAAGCATTAACAAATTATAACTTGCATTCTTGCTTCCTCTTTTCTTATGAAGATAAAATTGTGGTCATTTTGAGTGTCTCTATTAGGGAGAGAACTTTCTCCCAAGGATTGTTAGTCCATTTCTATGGAAAGATCCTCATTTCCTTGACTTTAATTTCCAACAGTGTTTCTTCTTTCAATAGAGTGAGAAAATCATCAATTGTTGGGATGATAGAGGAGTTCCATTTCCCAGTGATGCATTTTTTTGAGATAGCCATTATAGTCCAAAGAAGATAAAGTTCATTCTTTTTTATAGTAGTGTTTTCAATTTTATTCAGAAGAATTAATGACTTTGACAAAATGAGAGTCAGTAAAAATGGCTTGCAAAAATTCACCAATATCCTCCCAAACGTTTTTAATATGAATACAGTCATATATAATATGTGACCAATTAGCATTACATTTTAGATGACATCTCCAGCATTTTGCCTCATTAGTATTTTTAAATCTAGCTATTTTATTAGGGGTGTAAAAGTCTCTATGCAAGAATTTCCATGCAAAGATTTTCCAACTTTGCATATTTGAAGTTAACTTACTAGAATATAGTATGTTTATTTTTGATTCCTTAGTTAACAACAATGAACAATCTTTGTTGATAAAATTCTAAAATTTCTGGTTAGAATTTGTTTTGTAACTAATAATAATTCTATATAACTTTGAAGTTAAATTTGTCCAATTAAAGTCTCTGTATAATACTTCATGTAGATAAAATATAAATTTAGGTATGGAGTTAAATGAAGAATTTTCTATTGTTCTACACATATATTGCACATATGGTACCAGACTATTAAGAACTAACCAGTCACTACTTGATAGATTGAATGTATTAATTATCTTATTGACGTTCATGACTGTTAGATTTTCTATACATTGATACCATGAGTTGAGTATTTATGGAAATGTTATTAACAAAGTTTTTTTGTAATATTAGAAGGAGTTAATAACTGAAACTATAATTTAATTTCAATATTATTGTTTATGAAGTTCCAGAAAGTGTTATAAATGCAATTTATATAATTTAGGTTAGTAGGCTTGGTGAAATTGTATTGTAAGTTGATACAGATGATATTCCAGAGTACATTGTTCTGTCCAAGCAGTTGTATATTTTATGCTAATTTATTTTCTTCCTTAAAAATAGCAGTATGTACATTTTCCAAGAGGAAGAACATTTTTGATCTATCCAATTTATAACTGTTTTAAGAATAAATGCTTTAATGTAAGATTCTAAATCAGGAAGGTTTATGCCCCCCATTTCCCAGAGTCTAATATAGTTTAGGAAAGCAATCCTATTTTTTTTTGGGATACCAAATAATTATTTTTTAACTTTTTTACTAGGCATAATAGGTATTGCTAAACCGATGTAGTTTACCTTTGGGAGAAGTGCCATCTTTATTAACTGCAATCTGTCTTCAAATGTTAGGAACAATTTATTCCATTTCACTAGTAATGATTTAAGTGTGCCCAGAATATTATTATGATTTGTAGATAGAGTTAATTCTAATGTTTCACATAAAGCAATTCCTAAGTAATCTAGAGAAGAAACCTGTTTCCCAACAATTGGATTTATGTTAGAAATTGAATTATTTTTATTATTTAATAACATGTGTTTCAGTTTGGAAGCATTAATCTTTAAAGCTGAGATGTGATAAAATTTTTCAGCTAATAAATTTAGTTCACATAGTAACTCTTCTGAATTTAATAAAGTGACTAGAATATCATCAGCAAAGAGCATAATTTTGGAATGAATTTGATTATTAAATTCAATACCTTTAATTTTAGGGTTAAGATGAATAGTGGAAGAAAAAAGTTCAATTGCTAATGCAAACAACAGTGGTGACATAGGGCATCCTTGTTTGGTACCCTTAGTAACTTTAATCGCATCTGATGTGAAAGGGCCTAATTTTACATAAGCTAGATTATCCTTATAAATGTTTTTTTATTAAATTAATGAATCTAGAGGGGAAATTATTGTAGTATTTTGAAAAGATAATCCCAATTTAGTGAGTCAAATGCCTTTTCAATGTCAAATGTTACTATTAAAGCTTCAGCTTTGTCTCTGTTTAACAGATCTGTAATGGTTAAAATTCTTTGTATGTTGTCTTGAATGTGTCTATTGTGAATAAACCCTGTTTGATCCTCATTAATGACTTGAGTTAGAGATTTTTTAATCCTGTTAACCAGAATAGACATAACAATTGTATAATCATTATTTAGAAGTGAAATAGGCCTAAGCTAGTGAGATTTGTGATATTTATGTCCTCAGAGTTTAAGATAAAGAAGAATGGCATTTTGAAGGACAGAATGTATAGAAAGGATTTAGTGGCTATATTCACACCTGCCAGAACTTTACTTTAAGCTAGGACAGTACTCACTTTTGTTACACAGAAAGGTCTGCTTATAACTAGAAGTGGTTATGTCTTCAAAATGCCAGCAGGTAATTGCAAGGCAATGATCGGTAGTAGTGTTTAACTAAACCTGAGTACACATACACTTGTTTTAAATATTTGTTATACTGACATTATGTTGCATGATTCCTGTTATTGTGTTAGGTTACTTGGCCTGAGGTTTTACAACACTATTGTCCATAGGCTTGATTTGTTCAACACTTGGTGATTTAAGTTAATGTATCTTATGAGAAACAATTTTCGCCTGCAGTAATCTTGGCTGGTCAATTCTTGTGCATCAATGTTCCACTAAAGATGAAAGCAGAAAAACTATTAAGACAAGTCACAAACTTTTAAGATGATGTGTGAGTAACCACCCCGGTGGATGACTCCTTGTTATGACTAATGCTTTTCATTAATAAAGAGCAATCAAAGCAGACGACAGTGCCATTTGCAGTTCTTTCACCAGGTGTATTGAGCTAATGTAAGTTATCATTTTGTGTGATGGTGTTGACTATAACAAATCATCCTTAATTAATGTCTCTATAAGTCCCAAACTATCCGGATTTTTTGAATGGAGTCATGCATCAAAAGGGTCCCATTTATTAATACTATGATAGAGCCTATATTTTGATGCTATATATAAATAAAAACATTTCATTTTTATTTAAATGTGTTTACTGGTTGTACAGTTAAGATAAGGATATTAACACACTGATTTAAGTGCTGGTCTGAATTCTGGAACAAGTAGTAGCAGCTTGCTTAGCAAGGAATGAAGTAACCAAAGCAAGTGTGCTTGATTGTCTCCACTCTACATCAGTTTTGTATTATTCTTTACCAGATATGGACACATTTTTACACCAATAATGTGATAGAAAGTAACTTTGAAAAAGATGTGCCATTGATTTCATATTTTTTTCTAATACTAGCTGTTTCAATAGGAGGTACTGCCAGCTATACCAGGCGAAGTAGAGCAGTGGATGTAAGATTTGTGCCAGCACAGCTAGCTGGAATTTTGTAAATAATTGTATGTCATTAGAATATGAAACTGATTTGTACAGATGCTTGTACTGAAAATGTATTTGTGAGCTTTGCTTGTGTTAATTGTGTTAAAATATATCAACAGTGCACCTTGATGAAATGAAGAGAAATGTACATGTATTATGGTATCTGAATTAAATGTATATGTTTTAATAGAGTAAATGGGTACAGCAATGGTTAACCAGCTGGATTATTTTAAGAAAAATAAAGGAAATGTAAATGAGCTGTTAAATCCTTGAAGAGTACCCCACAGTGCTGAAAAGGACAAGAGATGATGGGTCTGGGACAGAACCTTTGTTCATTAGCTCAGTGAAAAGAGGGGAGGCCTCCAGGCACTGCAATAAACATTTGGATGTGTACTGCAGCCTTCTATGTTCAAGTCCTGTTTCAAACTTCAAAAAGAGATATTGTGGGAACCTAAAGTTAGGTGACTAGATGAGGTCATTCTGCAAGTCATCTTGGATATTATATTTTACTGGGAATAATATCAGAGGAGGGAGTATTTTGTTTAGTAAGCCTGACTAGAAAGACTGCTCACTTATTTCATCTTGCCTTATAGTGAAGCCTAGTTTAGAGAGTGTTTTTCTTAATTTGTATGAGTCTGTACATTAATGTTGTTTTCAATATTTTTTTGTGATTTGAACTCTGTGGTTTACTGTGAATATATATTCAGTATTTTCATACTCTTATTTTTTATTATTAAATATATTTTAAACTTTTATTCTGACTGATCTTTTTAGGCAGTACTTAACCATTGAGAGTACTTATATTTATTTGGTGACAATTTGTGGGCCACTCCAGAAGGCCTAGCTGTCTCGGTGAACTACTACCATTTGTATAAGTATGGATGTCTTGTTAAGGGCCTTAGAGTAACTGATTCTGAAGTGTCTTGTGGCAATGAATATACCTTATAGTCTGGGCTAAAGGAGGCATAGCTAGTAAACCTGCCCGAGGTGTGTGTGTGTGTGTGTGTGTGTGTGTGTGTGTGTGTGTGTGTGTGTGTGTGTGTGTGTGTGTGTGTCCGCTACTTGGGGCAGGGACATGAGGCACTGGGTGTACAGACAGGGTGCTGGAGGACTTAGCTTGGACACTCAGCTGAAGACCTAACCCTACAGCTGTACCAGTGAGGAGTCTTACTGGTGACCTGGAGGGAGACATATATATAGAGGCCTCCAGACCCCAGGCTGCATGTGTTCCCTGTGTGCTCTTAAAATAAAGTATACTTGATGCAGAAAGGTCTGCATCTGGAAACACTGAGTATATCCCTTTGTATTCCATGTGCACATCCCTCTCCAGTGTCAATGGTGAGGATTCGGGCTCCTTGATTACTGGCCCAGTGTGGGGACAACACCTATTGGTGCCCATCACATATTGGCAGCAGGGGTGGGAGTCACACTAGGCCATGATGGTTTATTTCATCATTGTTCAGCTACATTTATGGTAGTTGCTTTTTCATTACAGCACAAGACATGAATTTCATTTAATCTGTGATAAGCCGGTAACCACAAGTTCATAGTTAAGTACTAGGCTATTGGCCCTAGGGCCTATACAAGCATAGCCAAAAGGGTACCCTGGCTTTAGCCACCCAAAAAATTATTTTCCTGTGCCCCTGTTGAGCAGAGCCACAGAGGTGATCCCTGGGGTGAACTTCCTATTTCCCATCCAATTATCAAGTATTAGTAATAAGTGTATGTAAATGATTAGGGATAACTAATCATTAAATGCACGTGTCTGTGGAGTACATACTTGTGTGTATGTGTGTGTGTATATATAGATATATATATATATCTGTATGTATATATATATATATATATATATATATATATATATATATACACACACACACACACACACACACACACACACACACACACACACAAAACGATAGATATACATATACATATATAAAAACATATATGTTTGCAGAAATATATATATATATATATATATATATATATATATATATATATATATGCATATATATTTACCCAACATATATCTATATATCTATATATATATATATATATATATATATATATATATATATATAATATGTATGTATAAACATATATCTTTGTAGAAATATATATGCATATTATTTATTTATTTATTTTTTACCTAACAATGCGATCTTATCTGCCATGACCTTGTCTAAGTCTGCTGCTTTCCCTATCTTACCCTTGGTTGTAAAAAAGATGTATAAAAGCTTCGTAGAACTAAGATGACTAGGTCTCATCAACAATCCAACACTTCATTCACCTTCATACAGCCTTACTGCAGTGACTTACTAAAAGTCAAATCACCTCATATCTGTTAGTCTAAACCACTGTGGGATAGCTGACCTTGTAGTTAGGTGTGTAAACGCTCAGCTCACAGGATTGGACAGGGATAGAGTAATGATGAGTTTTCTTTCATGAGCTAGTATTTCTGATATCATCATGGGTCTAAGGACTTTTCACCAGATTAATGTGACTACAACATGGTGGTGGTCCTTGTGGGAGTGAATGACTTTGGAGCATAAAACCTTCAGGGATAGGGAGATAGACATGTCAGAACTTTCCATGCATTTGATGAATGTAAGCAAGACTCTTGTCCTGAGTGGAATTCTTCCCTCTCCAAGAGTAATACTTAAGTAGAAACAGAATACAATTTGTTTTAATAACTGATCAAATAACTGATGTCATTTCTGTGAGATCCAGTATATGTCAGTTTGACAGCCCAGACTGATTCAGAAAGGATGGCCTTTTCTCTCTACAAAGTACCTTCTTTGGGAAAAGTTGAGCTGGTTGATATTGCAGTCTAACAAATGTACCAAATCTGAAAATGCATCTCCTTAAGGTGTATCTTTACAAGGCGGTCTCAACAATAATTTGCCCAGCCTTGAACCCTTCCTGTATTTGGAATGCATTCCAGTTTATATTATTATTGAGATTTAGCTTAAAGGTAAATAGAGAACTCCTCCATGCCTGGGTTTTGTGCCTACTAGGGGTACAGGGCAGAGGACAACAGGCCTAGTGTCTCCATACTTCTCAAGGACTATATTACTTCCAGGAGGATTCAAACACACACACACACACACACACACACACACACACACACACACACACACACACACACACACACACACACACACACACACACACACACAAAATGAACACACAGCTCTCCAGATTACTCTTAAAATAGCAAAATATCCTGTTACAGCTTATAGCATATTACATGACAACTATCATGTCTCCTCATGATAATGTAAGATTTCTAAATATACTTGATGTAACCTCTATAAAAAATAATTCCATTACATTTTGAGGCTTTATCGACCCCCCCCTCAGTCAGCTGGAATACTGATACCTCCAATACTGTGTATGCTCAGAGATTCATGGACTTCTTAATAAACAGAAACTCCCTGAAACAGGTAAGAAACCTACTAGATAAAATTATATTTTTGATCTGGTAATAAGAAGTATGCCAATTCAAGCACTGTTCCCCTGGTATTCTTTTCCTCAGTTGTCTGACAATAAACATATGACTTTCACCTTCAAAAATTAATGAAGGAGTTGCAGTAAATCTCTCTGAATTCATTGATTTTAAATGCACTAGTTTCTTCTAATTCTATGGCGTGGTTTTAAAATTCACTTATGGTGGCATCAGCCCTGAAGATGACACAGCAGATAGATTCATGAAGGAGTTCTACAAATGCTTAGATAAATACATATACTTTCCAGTGACAACCAGTAGAAAATATAGGTGATGATACAAAAACAAACCATCCTAGTAGCTCACCAACATAAAAAAATTTGCAAAGGTGGGAAAAAAGACTTCTTAGCCAGAACAGCTGACAAAAAATTCTTTATATCAAGGAGAGCATCAGAAATACTAAACACCTAAAAATACTGTTACATCTACTAAAGTAATTTTAAAACTTAGGTTAGTATCTGACGCTAAGGACAATTATAACAACTTTTATAATGAATTTAGTGAACCAAGGAATGTCACCCAAACTGTCTCTGAAATCATTCCCAATTACATCTCCCTATTGACTCAGTAAATATTCCCAATATACCAGCAGACATATTTTGTACTAACATTGCCCCTAAGACCTATCTCCAAAGAACACGATTCCCAGAATCCCTTATACCCACTCTTATCACAAAGGAACATGTACTGTAAATGTTATTTAACACCAAAAATACTTGCTCACTGGGGCTTGATAATCTGCCTAGGTGTTCATTAAGTTGATCTAAGCATGCCCCTGCAGGGTCATTCCTGAAACTGTTTAGTCTAGGATTAGCTATAGCTTTTATTGCTGAAGCTTAGCCCACTACAGTCTTGATGTTCGTACATAAGGCTGGACCTACTAGCAGCACCAGTAATAATAGATCCATCAGTCTGATGACCTTCAGCTCTAAAGCCATACAGTCTATTATAACCGACTTCTTAAATTCACATTTGACCTTCAGCAGGAAGATCCTGCCTAATAATTCTGGATAACTTCATTGAGAGGGATACACAGAATGTTGACAGTGCCCATGCTATTCAAACAACATATCTTGACCTGGGCAAAGCATTTGACACTGTACACTATACAGACATTGCAAGTAACATATGTACTTTAAAACAAAAAAATCACTGTGTGCTAAGATAGATAGTGAACTGTATGACAGACAGAATCCACATAGTGCAAGTGGCAGGCACCTCATCAGAAAGTATGAAGGTAACTAGTGGTATTACCAAGGGTTCATTATTGTGACACCTCCTTTTGGCATTGAGTTTGCTGATGTACAGACTGGGAATAGGACCTCTGGCTAACTAAGTCTGAAGATTACTGCAGATTGGAAGTTATTGTCAAGTCCTCTTCTGATACCAACGCCCTTCAGCATGAAGTTACACATGTAAATACCAATTGGTCTGAAATGGTTTCAAATCAAGCACAAAACTGCACAGTAACATCATATTTGGCAAATATCCCCTCCCTCCAGCATACAGTGTAGACAATACCCTGCAGCAAAATGAAAAGGGACCTTTGAATATAGCATAATAATTCCCTCTATTTTGATTATCATATGACAACAGTAGTGAGGAAATCTTTCTATTTAGTGCAGCTAATTGCAAAGAAAAACAACCTAAAACAACACTTCCTGACTGTTCTCATGTTCTCACCCTGGATAATTTTTCTCGCCCACTTTTCTGCCCCAGTTACCTTATACCGCTCAACTGTCCAGATTTTTGTCTTTTATTTTTGGTCTATTCCTCATAAAAGTTGTCGTTTTCTGGCAAATGACTGCGGATTGAATTCAATAAATAATACTAAATAATGACAGATGGTTTGAGTTTCAGACTTCATATCATTGAGAAAATATCTAATGATGCCACATCTGACATGCTACCAATTTTCTAAGCTTATAGGAACAATATTTAAAATCTGACCCAATTTTTGGGCCTTTGTCATCCCAAATTTTCTGGCTTTGTCCAAATTTTTTGTGTTTTTAGGTTGAGAGGTATGCTTATACCTTCTGACCTATCCCAACACTTTTCACCTATCTCTGCTTTCCATTTCCTTCCCTAACCTTACCTCACCTCTACACCATCCACATATCTATTCTATGTCATTACTTATTCGTCCATTCCTTCTCCTTTCTGTCTTAACTATTATCTGTTCTTTCACATCCTTGTTTCCTGGCTTATTACACTGAATTTCAAAAATGCATTCATATCAAACAGACCAAAAATTCAGCAGTCAGTACTGTAAAGAATGTGCAACAGATGGTAACTTTTTCTCAATATATTAGTAATCTAATATCTAATCTTTTGCAAATATGTAATACTTTTCCTTTCTGTGTGTCAATGCAAATGTTCTGTTGTAATTTTTTTCTCTTACTGTATCAGTTCAGTTGTGATACTGTAATGTATTTGTTAGAGTAGATTTTCCCCCTGGGCCTCCACTGATAACGTGACCGTAAGTCCAGATGGACTCTCCTGGAAAACAAATGGCAAGCAAGCAAGAAATCAAATAAATAAATAAATAAAGAAAGAATATCGTCATTTTATAAATTGGTAATTGCTCTCTTATATTCAGCACTGATTAGGGCAATTATTGAGTTCAGCACTCCCCAGTGGGATGCACTTCACCAGAAATATAAATCAGTTATAAAGACTCTAGAGGTTCCTAACTTAGAAGATCATGGACATAAAAGCTCTAGGCTTTCAGGATAGGCTGGAAGTACTGTCCCTTTATTCAGTATCATACAATCTCTAAAGGTAAGTTATCCACCTCCCTCTGCTATACCATTACCGAACCAGTTATCCATAATCTCCTGGATCTCTACAAGTCTAATATTTCCATAATGACTAGAGTCAGGGGCCTAAATCTTCACTAGCAGTTAAATAAAATGAGATGGAGAATCAGACTCCTCATGCAACAGCTCCATCACCTCTGGAGCAAGTTACCCATGCAGATTAATCAATGTGACACACTGCCATCCTTCAAATGCAATCTGGGTGATTGGTGGGAACCCTAAAATTTATGAACTGACTGGCCTTGCATTCCTGTAAAAAAAGGCGGTATAGCCAGTGGCTGGGTGCTGGCATGGAGTATGTGGTCATGAGACTCAGCTGTCTTGAAATTTCAATGAAGCTATGAATCAATAATCTAAATGTGAGGAACTTACTCTTTCATGAAGTACTTACTATTCCGGACCTGCAAATATCACTATAGGGTGACAGAAAGTACGAGAGACAGAGAAAGAGACTGACAGAAACACACACAAACAGAGAAAGTGAAAGGAAGCGAGAGAGAGAGAGAGAGCTTTATTCATGCAGTGATGATTTTAGCTACAGAATTACTAAAAGATACCAACCTAAGGAAATGTTTTCTGTTTAACAAATTTACTCATAGCTTTAACACTTTGAAGTCCTTTTTATTCTCATTATTAAAGCCATCATATGTACCACTGACATTGTGCATTTCTTTCATAGAGCATCCTTAACTAAATAGTTTAGATGTGGAACAGTGACGTTAGATGTTTGCTGTTACCTGAGCTTAATTTGATTTAGAACTTGTACTGCTGAGTCTCAAACTGCTGATAGAGTACCTCTGAAAAGCCATGCTCTTACATAATTAAATCTATTAATTTTTGGCACCCAACAAGATTAACACCACTAAGATATATTCTGTGAATATCTCAGTTATGGGTTATTTAAAAGTCAACTCCTAAGCAAATTCTGCCTTATTAGCAAAATGCAAAAAAAAAAGAACAAAAGTAGTTGAGTCATTGTTATGCTCATATGTGCACCCACATTCTTTCAATGCATGTGGAGGTTTGAAGTTAAACAAGACTCATCTGACCTCACCTCCCTTTTGGAGACATTTTTGAACCTGACAAATAATCCTTTACAATTCTTAAAGCATTATTTTTAAAAACACTGACAAGACTCTTAGTATGTCAATATGCTTTTCCCAGAGATGCAAGGGCTTTATCTATACCTAAAATTTCAAATCAGTCAATGGTCAACCCAATGAAAACAATTAGTCAGACGACCTTTGCCTCAATGGATGACCTTTTAAAAAAGAAGTGTTTTTTGCAGGGTGTGGCAATTCCTACTACTCATGTAGATGAAAGCTCCCATGCACTCACTCCTTTTATACAAATACACATATATATGCACAGGTGTGTGTGTGTGTCATGTTTATAGCATTACAACTATTAAAAGAAGAGACACTGATGAAAAAAGAAATCACATAGGGTGCAAACCTAGAAACAACATTGTCAGTTATTTCACGTGAATAAGTTGAAGTCTTCTTGATGTAACTGCTTCAGCTCTACACTTGACAAATTGTATGGAAGCCATTCTATGCATCTGGTATGTTTGCATGCAATCAAAATATAGACTGAGCACCCAACTTCACTAAATGAATGAAATGAGCAGGATTCAAATGTGCATGTAAAAACAACTTCATTTATTTTATTTATTTAACATTTGTTGACCAGGAAAGTCCGACTAGGTTCCACAGATCCTGTTTTCAGCGGAGGCCCGGGGAGAAATGCTCCAGAAGCATGTCTTTAGAATGTGGGAGGAAACCGGAGAACCCGGAGGAAACCCACATGAACGCAGGGAGAACATGTAAACTCTGCACAGAAGGCACGCCAGCCGAGAATCGAACCAGAGAACCTCTTGCTGTGAGGCGACAGCATTAACCGCTGCACCACTGTGCCGCCCTTCATTTACCAAACACAATTGCCATACCAGTTAAGTGCTTTTGCCCTAAAAGGACCTCATCAGAACAGGACATAAGTCTTTCCCAAAACTTCACTTCACACTTATTCAATATGCACAGCCTCGTTCATTATTTTTATTGATTTATTTAATTATTTGCCTGGCCTCTCAGCTTCCTAAGTCTCTCTGCTACTACTCTCTGTCCCTGGCCCCACAGAATTCAATTTAGCCAACTTTTTGCAGGCTATCTTAATCTCCTATTCTTAGACAATAGCAGAGTTTTTGCTTCCTATAAAAGAATGTTGCTTAAATGTGGTATCAAGTCCTTTAGTGGTAAGAGTTAAACAATTAACCATAGCAATATTTAAACATAAATATCATAGCTAAAATCAGATACCAATCAGGCCACTCATTTTGAGAAAGTAGATACCAGAAGTCATGTAACAAATAAGCTTGTATGAGAGTTGATGTATAGGCTAGCACTTAAGAAAAAATGAAAAATATGTCTTGTACTGCTGATTAATGGTGAGACCGATTAGGTAAGTCTAACTTAATAATTTAATGTATTTTCTTTCAGTAAATGCTGCCATTTTGAGTCAGTGTGCACTGTATCACAACTGGATGTTCTGACATTGATGTGGATGATGAGGGGTCTGTTACATCTCTGTTTTGGATATAATGCGCATTTGCAAAGGTGAGAATAACAGTGACATGTATCTATTTGCAGAGGGGATGTCTGAAAGAATTAATTGCTTATCTTTCATCTTCCTAAGAGGAGAGTCCAATTGTGTCTTTGTTTGGGTGTTAATAATAATCTTGCTGGAAAACAATCCTTGTGATAGATGGTACACATCCATCCCTTGGACTGCATCAGCCCTTATGTCATGTTTTGAAAATGTGCTCATGAACATCTAGTCACTTAAATTATGGCTTATTATGGTTACATTCATTGTACACCTCCCAGATAAACATGAATTCTCCATGGCAGATACTGGTGTGGAAGAAATGTGCTCATGAACATCTAGTCACTTAAATTATGGCTTATTATGGTTACATTCATTGTACACCTCCCAGATAAACATGAATTCTCCATGGCAGATACTGGTGTGGAAGAAATGTGCTCATGAACATCTAGTCGCTTAAACTATGGCTTATTATGGTTACATTCATTGTACACCTCCCAGATAAACATAAATTCTACATGGCAGATACTGGTGTGGAAGAAATGTGATATGGCATCTTTTCCTTTGATGATAAGATCAATTGTTCTACAGAATTGGTTGTAGTCCATTACAGAATCATTCAGAGCTCGTCATATCCTGTCCTGTCCTAAAAAGATTTCTGTAAAAGTTTGACTGTTGAATTTAAAGTGAAAAGGACCTCCTGTCCTTCATCAAGTGAAGAATACCTTCATTATCTGCATAGATAAACAGTTTGCCGATTACTTGATTATGTCTGCCTAGAAAGTGAGGTCTCATATCTTCAGATCTGTGACGTTTTGAAAGCCTTATAGAACACTACCATGTCCTCTCCTTCAGCACATTCCTGTAGTGCTTTCTGAAAAGTTGCTCTATGTAGGACAGTTTTGAAGATCCTTTGTTTTAGTTTATATTACTTTTGAGTTCCTTTTGATTCTTCTTGGTAACTTTAAAATTTGTTGCAGTCATGCGAATTGAATATACAGGAAAGGTTCTTACTTCTGCAGCTGTTTGTCCAGATTTAGTCTGTTGGGCTCTGCAGCTGTGTGTCTAATAATAAACTGCTGTATTCTGCAGCTGTGTTTTCAGTGGCAAACTACTGGATTCTGCTGCTATGTATTCAGTGGCAGATTTCTCGGTTTTGCAACTGTGCATTCAATAGTTGTTTTCAATGGCACATTGCTGGATTCTGCAGTTGTGCTTTCATTGGTACACTGCAGGATTCTGTAGCTATGTGTTCAATGGCACATTGCTGGATTATGTATCTATGTGTTCAATGGCACACTGCTGGATTCTGCAGTTGTGTGTTCAATGGCAGACTTCTGGATTCTGTAGCTGTGTGTTCGGTGGCACACTGATGGATTCTGTAGTTATGTGTTCAGTAGCACACTGCTGAATTCTGTAGCTATGTGTTGTTCAGTGGCACACTGCTGGATTCTACAGTTGTTCAGTAGCACACTGCTGGATTCTGTAGATATGTGTTCAGTAGCACACTGCTGGATTCTGTAGCTATGTGTTCAATGGCACATTGTTGGATTCTGTAGCTATGTGTTCAGTAGCACACTGCTGAATTCTGTAGCTGTGTGTTTAATGGCACACTGCTGGATTCTGCTGTTGTGTATCCAATAGCAAACTGTTGAGTTCTGCAACTATATGTCTAATAGCAGACTGCTGGATTATGGTGCTATATTGTCCAATAGCAGACTGCTGGATTCCTCAGCTATGTGTTCAGTGGCAGACTGCTGGGTTGCATTTGCCCTATGTATTTTGTCAATATCTGGGAGACTTGGAGAGTGAGAGTGTTGATTTTACCAGTCATCTCTTCCTAATCAGTGTACATCAGTCTAATAACCACAGAAAATAAATGTGAGAAAGTTAACCAAAGCAGGTCTTGCCAAAGTTCTCCTTAAATTGTTGTTGCAGTATATATGGAAACAGAATTAAATTCTTGCTAATATATTTGTAGTGGTTACTGATGATTACAAGGGAAAGAGAAGTGCATACATAATTAATAAAGAAACATGCTAGAGCACCTTAAAAGATACTGATTATTCCATGTATGCTAACACTGCTTCCCACCAGCAGTTCTGATAAAGATTAAGGTAGAACACATTGTCAAAACATCAATATTGGCATTCAGTGTTTCTGTTATTGCTGTTTCCAGAGCTGTAAAGAAAAAAACACCATTAAAAATAATAAAACATGCTGTGCAAATTCAAATCAATAATCATTTCATTCAAAAAAAAAAAAGCTAATTTCAGCAGGATAGGCTCAAAGTCTGAGTAATGCGAACTAAATGGTAAGTTTATATTTCTTTCTGCTTGACAAAATCATTGCGTGTAACCAAACAGTAAAATCTATAGCTGAAGCCTTGCAATCTGTAAACAGAAAATGAACTTGTTGGAGTCTACTCATTAGCCGGAGTATGCTGTGCTTTGACTCAGGAAGATTGGTGGCAATGAGAATGCAAAAACGTAGTCTAATTTCAGTGGCATAGCAGTGAAGTAAAAACATTACTTTCTTCACCCTCAGCTTACCACTAATATTTTTCTCTTCTGTCACCGGACCCCCATCCCTAATAGTCATCCCCCCTTCCTTAATTTTTGCATCTGAGGAAATGAGAGGAAAGAAAAGAGTCAAGTTTCACAGTCGCAATGCTACACACATTAATGGTTTTCGGACTGAATGTCTTTAATTCATCTCATAGACACCATAGCGAAAATTACAGCAACTTTCTCCATTCTACTCCCAGACAGTTCTACATCCTCACCATCCCCTTCACCACAAAAGTGCACCCCTCTACCCTGCTCCACTACTCCCAGCAACTTCTCTCTTCAAGCAAATATCACGCAACAAACCTCTCACCCCCAATTTCATCTCTCACTCATCTCCACCTCTTTGATTAAAAAACTATTGTTAAAACTAAAACCATGCTCTAACTCAGCAGATAACATTCCTGCTAAATTTCTATAACTTGCTGCCGATTCAGTGGCATATCCTATAAGCATCCTTATAAATAGCCTTCAGGAAGCCTATGTCCCCAATTTATGGAAATAAGCCATCATCTCACCATGTCACAAAGTTGGCCCATCCACTGATCTCTCTAGATTCCATCCCATTGCTATACTGTCCCCTATCTCCAAAATTCTTGAAAAATGTGTACAAAAACAGCTCTTAGAATATCTACTGAAAAACAACATCCTTTCCTCTACACAACATGAGTATCGCCCTGGCCATAGCACATCCACTGCACTTATGTCCTTCCTTGACAAAATCACCAAAGCTTGTGATTCAGATAACATAGTTTTAACCATTTTTCTTGACTTATCAGAAGCATTTGACACTATCTCCCACCGTATCCTCCTCTGCCACCTATCTGCTATAGGCCTAACTCCCCATTCTGTCAACTGGTTCAAGAGCTATCTCACAAACCAAGAGAATGCAGTCAAATGGCATAACTCCATCTCCCCATTTCTGCACAATCCAACAGGGGTACCTCAGGGCTCTGTCCTAGGTCCTCTCTTGTTTAATATCTTTATTAATAACCAGAACCATATTATTCAGCATGGGTCCCTAATCCAGTACGCAGATGACTCTTCTATAGTCTGCTGTGCTAAAACCCTGGATATCCTGCAAAAATCCACCCAAGCATCATTTACTGAGTTGAAAAATGGCTGCACAAAAACCATCTCTCCTTAAATCAAAAAAAATCCAAACTGATGATATTTCCTCCCAAGAAAAATACCCCTACCAACAATTATAACCTTGAAATCTACTCAATTAACTCTACTAAGATTAAGTTAGTAACCCATACTAATTTACTGGGAGTAATAATCGATGAAAATCTCAAATTTGACCTTCCTTTTCAGAACTGTATAAGTAAAACCCACAAAAAACTTTGACTTCTCTACCTGCATAGTAAATTCCTCTCTCCCAACCAAATAAACTCTAGCCTCAACATACCTCTTACCCTCACTAACCTATGGTGCCCCATTACTGCTAAATCTACTGTCCTCACTACTCACAAAATTGGAATCTTGCTATAACAACTTAGCAAAATTCGCTAACAACAATCACCATTCTGCACACCATTGTCTAGCCCTCAAACAATTGCAATGGCTGGAACTCCCTAACTACCTACTCCTCCAATAGCTTACAGGTACACACAAACTAATATACATGCCCCATGACTGCCCAGCTCTGAACTCTCTAATTACCCTCTATAACCCTGCTAGGCCCCCTATGATCTGAAAACAAATTCCTCCTCAAAGTTCATAAACCCAAGTTACCAGTAGGACAAGTACTATACTCTTGGATAATAGCTAAAGCCTGGAACAACCTCCCTCCCTCTATCCACTCTCAACAATGCCATTCTACATTTAAAAAGGAATTACACCTTCATTGTCTATTCAAATAGATATGCAACTGTTCCACTACTGACTCCGCCATAACCTAATTCTCCCAAGTATTCAGATATACACACTCTAGCCTATTCTAACACTGCAAACGTCTAACTCCAACCGACTCTAACTTGCCCCAAAACTACCTAGCCATATCTCTACAAAATGCTTCCCGACACACTCTCCCTAGCGCTTAAGCCTCCCCTTCCTCACCCATTCCCCCCTCATCAATCTGTTCTCCCCTCCCTCTCCTTTCCCCTCCTATTTCTCTTCCAAAAATGCTATCTTGTAAATATTGTATATACTTCATCTTCTTATATTTGTCACAACCAATGCACAATTGTTCTATGTAATTACTCTTTAACCAACACTCTCATGTTTCTTTGTTATACCTGTATTGCTACAAACAGAAAACTTTAACCTGTGTATTCACTTTGTAACATCCACTTGTAATTTTCTATTGTTACTTATCTCTTGTTAGTTTCAAATTTTGATACAATGTTATGTCTTTAATAAAATGTATGGAACTTTTCTCCCCGGGCCTCCACCAAAAATGGGCTTCTGGGCCCAGTGGACTTTATAGGTAAACAGAAGACAATAAAATAAAATAAATAAATAAAATAAAATCTAACTGTGTAGGCCATATATGCAGTCTAACACATGCATTGCTGAACCTGGGACTGCAACACTATTCTAATAATGCTTATACCAAATAAAACTTCAAACACACTACAAGCTATTTGCAGCAAGGTTATTAGGACCGTGTACTATCCTGCTACAATAAACAGTCTTCAGTAGGTGTTAATAATTCAGCAGACTAGTCCATATCTTTTTTACCATGATGATGGTCACTGCCTACAGTCTCTTCCTTGATGAGTACTCTAGGGCCTAGATCAAACATTTTATATCTCATTAATAGTTTGTAGAACAAAATCATAACCTTAATTCAATTTTCAGCCTGTATCATAACCATAAATGAAATACAAACATAAAATACTGAAATTGCTAAATCATACAATTTATCAATCAATCTGTACAATTTCTTACATATGCTTGACTTAAAATATAAAATTACATTGCAGGATGGATAAACCATGAAAAATAATAAATTCTTCAATTCACTGAGACTTCTGTTATTTGTGTTTTCATTAACTTTTCAAGGGCATCTTCTTTGCATGTCTGTATTTAAATACATCAGCATCATATATTTAACATATGCATTTGAGGTTAATCTTATGTAGTAGCTATTGATCATCTTTTTTCAATTATCCTCCGCATTATACTACACTTCTTGGATTATGCTTGAAAACAGATATTATTTTACCCTTTGACATTAATGAATCATTAAAACTATGCATCTATTGCTAGGCTGACTCTTAATAAAATGAGACTGTAGAAAATGGGTTAACTTTAATAAATCTGCTTTTATACACCAGGTGCTGAAAGATCCTCAGCTGACTTTGTAAAAGAGCAGTTATAGGACTCACCAGGAGCTGCTGATTCATCAGATTCGTGTTTCTGCACCTTCACTTCTAAAATAAGGAGATTATTTTTATCATGAGCCCTGCTGTTATAAATGGACCTGTGTTTTTTTGCATGAAGCTGTGGCAAAAAAATATGCCCTTTATTTGTTAGACCTTGAAAACTTCCTAGAAAGGTCTAACAGTAGATAAACCACATGTGATTTTTCTTCATATAAACCAGGCTATCAATAATTAGGCTATAAACAATCCTCATGGCTATAGTTAATAAACTGGGTGTTACAAAAACATTAATTTTTAGTTAAGTTCAAGAATAATGCAAGTAGGTAAAGGGATCAAAATCTAGCATTTCATTATTTTGTATTCACACAATATTAAAACGTGTAGATTGAAACTGCCTTAAATTGCCTTGTCTATAGAAAAAAACATACAGTTAAAACCAGCCTGCATTATTTTACTGAGTTGCTGAAATCTCAGTTATCGTCCTCTTTCTCCACATCTGTATTACTAACACTTGTGCATTTGGCACTCACTTCAAAAATATGAAGATCCTGTTTAAAGCTCATCCATGGTAAAGCTTTAAGGCATCTCAGAAATCAGAGAGAAGAAATGGCTTATAGTTATTTTGTTACAGCAGACAGGCAGTATTCAGAGATCAGGCCGATGATTAAGTGCCTTGTGATTATTGTTGCTTCACACAACTTGTTTTGTCTCAGGTGTGTTTTTTTTTAACCTCCGTACTAAGCATTTTTGTCTGGTATTAGATACTAAGACAGAGAGATAAGACAGGCCAAAGGATAAATGTTAGTGCATAAACTGTGTAGGTCAGTGCGTTTTCTTTCTGTATGTATTCAGACTGCAATGTTGCAAAAACTATTAGATTTTCCCTTTCTTTATGAGTTGGGCTCACTCACTTACCCAAACAGAACATTTACTTTTGTGATTATTTCCCTGGAGAACTGTAAAGTCTGGGAAAAAAAAACAAATAGGTGCTATTTACCTTTTGCTGCCAAACATGCCTAGAAGCAATGCAATTGAAGGTCTTCTGCTTGACCTTCTCCCCAATTTAAAGCAGTTTAGACTAGCTTGAGAACCAAATCTAACCTCTCATCTCATTGAAGTTCAGTAACTGAAAATATTGACCATTGATGTGTTGTATGGTGTCCTACCTTAGCTTTTACATTTTTTAGATTGTTTCCCATATGGAAAAATTTCCCATCCAGGCTTGAAAATGAAGTGTAGGAGCATTATCCTATAGATGCGTGGCCTTTGTGTGGACTATATTCACATTGCCATATGCATGCCCTAGGGTGGACTATATTCACATTGCCATATGCATGCCCTAGGGTGGACTATATTCACATTGCCATATGCATGCCCTAGGGTGGACTATATTCACATTGCCATATGCATGCCCTAGGGTGGACTATATTCACATTGCCATATGCATGCTATAGATGCATGGCCTTTGTGTGGACTATAGTCACATTGTCATATGCATGCCCTAGGGTGGTCTATATTCACATTGCCATATGCATGCTATAGAGGAATGGCCTTTGTGCACAATATATTCACATCGCCATATGCATGCCCTAGGGTGGATTATATTCACATCGCCATATGGATGCCCTAGGGTGGACTATATTCATCTTGCCATATGCATGCTATAGATGCATGGCCTTTGTGCAGACTATAGTCACATTGCCATATGCATACCCTAGGGCAGACTATATTCACATTGTCATATGCATGCTATAGATGCATGGCCTTTGTGAGGACTATATTCACATTGTCATATGCATGCTATAGATGCATGGCCTTTGTGCAAACTATATTCACATCGCCATATGCATGCCCTAGGGCGGACTATATTCACATTGCCATATGCATGCTATAGATGCATGGCCTTTGTGCACACTATATTCACATCGCCATATGCATGCCCTAGGGCGGACAATATTCACATTGCCATTTGCATACCCTAGGGCGGACTATATTCACATTGCCATACGCATGCTATAGATGCATGGCCTTTGTTCAGACTATATTAGCATTGCTATACATATGTCATTTCTTTCAGCCTGGAGTAATGCAAGAGCCAGTGTCATCTATGCTAATGGGTTTCATTTTTAGAGTATAAGGTTATATGGCTACTAGGAAGGAGCCATCTGTCCGGAGACCTGGACTTGTTCAGGCAATTCTCATTTGTTTTTGTTTTTGTCATTGAACTTCAAGCCCTGAAATATTTTTTGAAGTTTGGTTTCCATGTGGTCTTTTTTATATATGTGCACAGAGTATGAAAAGTAAAAAAAAAATTAGAAATGATGCAGTAGCCTTAGTTTTTTTTTTCCATTTTACCTTTCTCTTTGAGATGAATTTCTAGTATATTACTTGACTTGAAATGTCATTGTGTTGTCTCTTTTAGCACAGTTGTACTTTTTCAGGGATTGGCATATTTTGGTTTGGTAATCTAGCTGATGAACAAATCTACCACACTACCTGTACTCTACTTTTATTTATTTAATTACTTTTTTATTATTTAAATGATATGCCTATTTTTTAATGTCCAACTGATTTTTGTGCTGAAGAATATATGTAATTACTGTTTTGTTTTTTTTTTTTTTTTTTTTTCAGATTAGTTGTTTAGTAAACTTGTTTATAAAATCTAGGTGAATGCTGTAACAAGTGATTAAATAAATCTTAATTTGAGCCTGTAAGTCAAAAGACCCAGTAACGTAAATGAAGACTGATGATTAATTTCTTCAAGACTTGAGGTGAACATGCAGATACCCACTGAAACTGTATCAGAGGCATACCTATCAGGTGCTCAGGTGCGCAGTGGGTGCTTCATTCATGACAGTTAAGTGCAGAGAACACTTGCCATAATCATTTGCTTCCATGCAGTGTAGAATGAGAAGAAGAGAAGGAAACACATAACCTCCTTGGGAATAACGGTATAGGAACCCCTCTGACATGCAGTCTGCAACTCACAGAAGGCTTAATTAGGTGTAATTTCTTTGTTCAGCAAAGTAGTATATGCACCAGTCTCACATTCCTCTTTAATAAACAGACTTCCAACCCAAATGATTCATTGTTGTCTATGTACTCGGGCAGAATAAGAGATGTGCAGTTTTACTCTAATTGTCTACAGTGGCTGATGCATGTTAATGTTCTCAACAGAAGCATGCTGAGATATGCATGCACTAAAGAGATGCTCTCTAGGTTCTGCAAGCAGGAAACTAATTATCAGAAGACAGACACCGGACTGAAAAAAGATTTCTGAGAATGCAGCAGTTAAACATGACCCTGAAAGTATTACTATTAGCAGTTTTTGAAGGTCTGTGAAATCTAAGGATGATTGCGTTTATGAAAAGAAGATGCTCCATTTGTGTAGCAGATTGCAGATTTGAGTAGATGAGGATCATAACCTTGATAAAATATTGGACTCAATTATGCAAATGTAACCATGTTCATATGAAAGAGCATGACCCAATATTCAAAAATAAGTGTTGGTAAAGACCAATGGTAGATAAGAAGATAGATGCCGATTAATTACCTCTGAAGGCCACAGACATTTAGAATGAATGACAGTAGAGTCTTCAGAGTCTTTTACGTTATGTTTTGTGTCTTTGCGTCTTTAATTTATTCATTTAGTGTTATATTTCTGTGTTACTTGTTGACTGGGGGTTCCAAAGTCATAATTCATTTTTAGTGAATAGCAGACAGAAAGGTAAAAAAGAAGTATACAAATGTGCAGCAAACAGTGATGCACAATAGAGACTAGCATTTAAAGAGAACGACTGCAACCCAAATCTAGTTAAATAATTTGTTTAGTTGATGACAGACAAGTGTGCATCTCTTCATCTGCTTTCAAGTTTTTAGTCTTTTTGTCAAGTGTACAACCTCTCTACAGCTACTTTTTCAGTAACAAGCTTTCAAAAGCAGTTGTTATTGGGTGAAGGATCAGAGGGAATGATATAGCATTAACTGCACCTTTTTGTCATGACTGTGCAACTGTTGAATTAGTATATACAAGTTAGGAGATATGGAGTAGGAATCACTGGGGCTTCCACATCAAGCAGTGTGAGAGGAAAACCCTCCCAAGTATGTTGTATTACTGATCACAAAATGAAGTAATATGAAGCAATACATTTTCCTATTCCAGATGATTAACGTTTCCATCAGTGTGTTATGTAGCCAATGTTCTGTAGCTTAATAAATTGCTGTTGATGTAATGAAACATGAACTACTAATGATATGCTTGTCTTTATGCAGAAATTAAAACAGAATGTAAATACAAGGGCTAACAGTCTTGACTGATAATGTAAATAATTGATGTATTACATTCAACAGGTACTGTAAATAAGAGGCAAGAAACTAACAGAGACTTGTTATCTTTTAGAAGTATTATTCATTTTCCATGTGTGTGTGTGCATGGGGGGGTGTTGTGGAGGTTGTATGTACATGCACAAGTATAGAATATATAAAATATATGAGAGATCAAAGCAGGGAAAGGTGAAGGAGAAACAGACATAGATTTCCAATTACTGGTAGCATCAATTTCTAACCTGTGCAATAATCTCGGTTTAATTTCTTCAAGTCTTTTGGGTTTCTAACACCATGACAGGAATGTACCTGATTTTTGACTACTTCTGCTTTGATGTCCTTTCCCGCTTGACACAGATATGCTTCTGCTAAACCACACAAGGAAGTCATCTTAGACTTGTTCTCTTCATTTTTAAAACGTTCACTATGTCCACTATGTTTGGATCCAGTGAGCTCAGCAGAGATGTATGCAGTCCTATGACTGCAGACCTATACATGCAATCAGTTTCGAGGAAGCCCATCCCTCCTTCAGAACGAGGAATATATAGTCTTGGTATGCACTGATTTTTATATATCATTTGATAAGCGTGAAGCATTTATCTTGTTTTTTCTATCTAACTGATCCAATACCTTTCAGGACCAGTCAGTCAGCCCAAAACTGTAAGTTAGAACAGGAAGAACAAATTGGTTTATAACTTGGACTTTGTTCCTAGATGTCAGGGGTGTTTACATTATTAATTTTAGTCTTCTAAAATATTCTTTACTGAGTTTTGTTCACATTTTTTCTGGTCTTGCTGTCGATCCTTCATCATTTCCTAAATATTTATACAGTCTCTCTTGCTCAAGTTCCTTTGTATCACATTCCTATCCCAGACTGATAGTTTCTTGGTGCTGCAGCTTTCATACTTTAAATGTTGCGTTTGCACATTTATCAAGACCAAATGACATCCTTATATATTCTGAGAAAGTTTTCACCACTTGCAGTTCTGCTTTCAATGCCTCAGCTGATGAACTATACAGTTTTAAATCATTCACAAAAAGAAGATGAGAAGTCTTTACAGTTTTTGTTTTCGGAGAGCTAAACTGTAATCATGACCTAATCTGTTAGTTAGATAGCTTAATGTACTAAGGGCAAGACGAAAGAGCAGCAGTGACAGAGTCACCCTGAAATACCCCCCTTTGAATTTTTGTCCTTTTGATGATAATTGTCCCTTATCATGGCTTTGTTGTAAAGTGGTCTGCCATTGTCTTGTAGTCACTATAATTTAATGAATTAATACAGGGTACATTTGTAAGTACTCCTTTATCCACGAATGTGGGATAATATCAAATGCTTTTTTGTAATCTAGTCATACCATACTTAGATTCTTCCCCTTTTTTATAATTCTCCATTATGACTTTAACAATAAATAATCTTTTGCTCCATATGACTATCTTTTGTTAGCCTTTTGTTCTATTGCCATGACTGAGTTTTTCCTCTAAATGACTATAACCTCTGTTGACATCAGTTCCAGTATATAGTTTTTACATCATCGGAAGGTAAGTTATTGGCCTAGAGTTTTCTTTTTTTTTTTGGTGTTATTTCTACTCGTGTTTGTTTCCCAGTTCACTACAAAACTTTTCTTGGCCATCTATAAATTGATTATTTTGTACTTTTTCTTTATATTTATTGGCCTGTGCTCATATCTTTAGTTTAATTTTAGCAGTAGTGTATGATAGATCCTGGTCTGTTCTGTTGCTGCACATTGTTTTTATCTTGCCTATCTTTCTAAGTGTTTTTGTTTATCTTATCCCTCTTCTTTACTGGTCTAACTGTAACACTTCTTGTCTTAATTACTTTATATTTTTCTGTTTGATACTTCCATGATGACATTTGATTTCTTCCCTTCCTTTCTCTTATTGCCATATGTTTTTGTGGTAAGACCTTATCTATTATTAATTTAGCTGCACAGTAATATATCCTATTATATGTGTTATATCACATGAATTTCTGTTAACTCATTACATCGAGTGACACCTCTGCAGTTAAGACCTACTGACGCCTCTCGCCATCAAATATTGCATGTTCATATTTGCATCATTAATTACAAAAAAAATTTCATTTTAAAATTTCACAATGACAAAATCAACTGCATTAATATTTGACCCCTGTCTAATGCAGGCAAATAGATATTAATTGTTTTTATGATATTAATTAATTTTCGCATTTTTCTAAATATCAACAACCAAGTAACACAGACAGAACTCCTTAGCCTTATATGAATGCTCTCAACTAGATGAATAAAATGCTGCTGATGGTATGTGTGCAACACTAGTTGTTTACAAAACATTATAAATGTAATAGTTACTGTGTTTACTGTGACATATAACATTTGGTTTAAGACCTAGAACCTAAAGAATACCCGACTATAACACCATAAAAATAATTTGTGCTTATACTTCTTTCATAACCACTGTGCTTCCAGAGATATGAATATTAGTTTGAAAAGTGAGGACATAACTTGATTCTGACAAAAGGCTTAGGCTTTGCCCACTGGAAGTTATAGTGCAAACTTGCTGAGCTCCATAGGAGTGAATGAGTTAATGGTCCTGAATACTGTATTCATTTGTTTTATCAGATTTCTAACATTTTGGGTATTTTTGACTCTCTGTAATCTATTTCTTTCATCAGTCTTAATTTATCTTTCCATCTCTATTAAATCAACTAACATTTCCTTTAGATAAGGTTCTTCAAAACTGAAGACACATTCTTTGTTGTTTTTTGTTTCCCGTGAGCATTCTACAGAAAGCTCCAGAATATTTTCCTGTGACATGTTCTCTTCCGCTGCATACTGCATAATCCATTGCTCATTTGTATGGGAATTCACTGGCCTATTACTCCACAAAATTGGCACCCAAGTGCCTTCATGTGGCAAGCAGTCAGGTGCTTCCCATTTCTTCTGTCTCTCTTAGTTTGGGGCATATTGTTCTATCATACTGTGACTTTAACCAAAGTTGGATCTTCTATTCTAAATCCTTCACTTTGCAGATAACCATAACTGCAGTCTTTATTTCTTCAACTTTTCCATTACTAATCCTCTTTGTTACTTTTCACCCTTGTTTTCTTGTTTGTTCTTACTGTAAAACTTTCCAGATCCAGATGCCTTTACCTGTATTTCTATTTAAATATAATTGTTTTTTTTTTCTACTAATTAGTTTTGCTTTCTCCTTTGCATAAATATTGCACCATATTAAATCTCTTTTTCTTTCCTATGTACACAGTCCTTCTTGAGATATCTCCCACTCCATCTGTTTTTTCCTTACTTTGGGGACTCAGTGTTCCATCATGCTTTCACATAACCTGTGATAGACTTTTTGCTCTAAATCCTTCAATTTGCAGGTATTTCATAATTTTATCTTCTATTTGTTTAACTTGGTGCTTTAATAATCTTCTGTTCTATGTTCCCCCTTTGAGAATGTATTTTTTGCGTTGTGAAGTTTTCCATATTTGGGTGTCTTTATCTGTATTTCTCTTCAAATCTCTTTCGAGCTGCTTTTTTTTGTATTCATTAGTTTGGCTTTCTCCTTTCATATATATCGCATCATGTCAGATCTCTCTTCCATCACCATGCCCATTTTTATTTTTTCTAACTTTCAAAAATCTCTAGGCTTTGTCCTTTATATTTTAGCACATCCTCAGTCTCTTCTTCTTCCAAATGACCCAAAGCTTCTTGGTCTTTATTATGTTTCTCATGCAACTGTTGTATTGATGAAAACAAATTTTTATTTGGAACTTTTGGCAGTTTTTTGTGTTTAAGTATGTTACGACAAAGTAGTCAAGTTTGCAACTAATACAAAACACTCCTCCCATCACTGTACTGCCTTAAAATCACTTAACTAGCTCAAACTTCCACATCATCTAACTTACCTACGGCTTATCGCAGCTCATAAAATCATTCACATGCCCTCTGACTGCCTAGCCCTGTCTTCCATCTTAACACACTACCACTCTAACAGGCCTCTTAGAGCTGAAAACCAACTTCTTCTGCAGGTTGACAAACCTAAACTCCCAGCTGGCAACATACTTTGTTCCTTCTTAATTACCAAACTTTGGAATTCCCTCCCATCTGCTATCAGAACCTCCAATAACATCTCATCCTTCAAAAGATGTTTGAAGCTACACTTCCCTACCCCATGCCAGTGCTCATGTCCTAACTCTCACCTACCCACAACCTGACTGCCTACACTCTAAGTCTGCTCTCACTTTAATGTATACCTCTCTCCATCTAACTTGGATGCCTCCCTACTCAAAAAAAAAAAAAAAAAAACTTTGACTCTAGTCTCAACTTTTACCTTCTGTCTGTCTGTACTCTTTGTTCATTCTGTTGCCTACACCCTCTAAACACCTTCGGAATACTGGAAAGTTATTGCTTTTATGAAGCCTAGTACCTGTAGTGTATAATAACTCAATCACTTACTACTTTGTAACCACAGCTGCACAAATCTGTACTTACTATATATTTGCACATTTGTCAACTATTGTTTATGACTGTCTGATCCACAAATATTGCTCTTCAACTTCCTGTTGTTTCTACTTTAAAATGGGTTCTCTCGGCCCAGTGGACATTCCTGGTAAACAAATGGTACTAAATAAATACATTTTTCTTTCCGCTAATTTCTCTCTTACAGATGACAAAATGAGGGAAAACAATTGGTGATGCTGAACAAAGAAAAGGGACAGATGATAAGAAATATTGCAGCTATGACATTTACTTAGACACTATGTAGACGTTATGTAGCATAGAGGAGTAATAGTGAGGAAATGGTTAAATAAGGATGATAAAATAAGTAAGTATGGGTACAGGGTAGAGAAGGAAAGCACAATGTACATGCTCCATAGTGAAGATGTGACATTTAGTTTTGTACTCTACCACTGAAAGTGAGTGTTTGGCTAAACATCAGAAGGATGAGAGAAGTCCAGCATAAGGTCATTAAGAAACAGAAAATGAAAAAGAATGCCTAGAATTTACTAATTCTCAGTATTTCAAAGCTTTCAGTTTAAGCCTATAAATTATTTTCTAGGATTTTTCTCAGATGCTTGATTACAAAGACTGAAGGAGACGATTCTTTAAGTTTACAAAATGCACTAAATTATAAGATGTTCACATTGATTATAGAAAGGCTCCTGGGGACGACTTGTTGGTGATCTATGAGCATACCGATTCAGGAATGTGGACTAAAAATAAACTAACTACAGGACCACAGCCATCCTATCTTCACTTCAAAAAACCAAAATAACACTGAAGCATCAGGAACTAGGAACGTAACGTACTTTATTCACAAATTCATCAAACGTTAAGCACTTTCGTCAATGAAACTTCATCAGAACTAACATTCCCTCTACAATAACTCTTTTATAGAGGCCATTAATTATGTTAATTACCTAATTCAAACCCATTATCATCACTAACACATGAAAATATAAATATATACGTATATATACAAAATACAACAGATATGTATAAAGTATATCCCAGCAGCCCCAAGTACAAATTCTATACAATTTAAAATATACTTATAAATGAATAAAAGAATAAGAATGTGTAACACATTATACTTCTAATTGACATAACTATAAAACAGATAAAATTGAACAACATTCATTAAGTCGTGGTGGGATAGTAGCATTTAGTCATAGTTGCCACTTTAATTCACTTTTATTTTAAGTGTTCTCCTATAATAATCCCCCTTTTATCTTTCTGTATTTGTTTCAAAAGGAATTTAAGCATATAAGTGGTATACAAAACTATATATCTATATAAGGCATTAGTATTCTTTGCCATCTTAATATCTCTCAAATGTTCATAAATCCTATCTTTTATCTTTCTACTGGTTTTGCCCACATAAAATGCCAAACAATTTTCACAGCTGGCAATATATATTACTCCTTTTGTTTCACAGTTGTAATATATCAGTGCTTTGTAACTTCTGCCATTAATATGAATACTTTTTTCATTCAATATATATGGGCACTGGGGGCATCTACCACACTTAAACACATCCTTCGGCCATCCGTTATTTATAACCTTGGGTTTTTGTCGTACTAATAACTGTTTGATACACCTACCTTTCCTGAATACACTAATAGGTTTCCCCCCACATTTTTATCAACTTCCTTACTACATGAAAAAAATCACCCGATTTCTTTCTAATATTTTAGTGATGTCATAACTATCTAAGGAAAAGGCAGTGACAGTCTCTTTTCATTGGTTTTGCTTGAATTAACAAGCCTTACCGCTTCCTCATAATATTCCCATTTAGTTCCAAATGATTTGTAGTATTTCCTAATAATGGTTTATAAACCCCATTTTTGTCTTTTTACCATCACCTCATTTCTTATTTCACCCCAAAGTTCCATAGGGTAACCTCCATTTCTAAACAAAGAAATCACAAAATTTCATTCATTTTCGAAAGTTTGGTTCTCAGTAACCATTCTAGCTATTCTTACTAACTGATCTTTGACTACTGACTACATCTGATGCTTAGGACGCCAACTATCGTAGTGAAGGTAGGTAGTGGAAAAGGTGTTTTTTTTATAAATATTAGAAACATATCTCTTAGGTTATATCACCACGTTGTAAGAAAAAGCCAGCGAACCTTTAACGTTTTATTAAAAAGGAAAACACACCAAATAACTTCTCTAGCTCCTTTAACAGAGTATGACTTGTTTAGAAATAACTTCATTAAATACTTATTGCAATGAATCAATTAACATCAATTAATTAATATATATAACACTTAAAGCAATACCATACGGAGAAATGTTAAGAATAAACATAATATGCAGTGATTTAAAAGATGTGCAAAAGAAATGTATAAGACTGCAGAGATGTTTATAAATAGAGGATATCAAGCTGAAAAAATACAATAAGCTATAAATAAGGTAAACTCAAAAAGACATGGGCAAAGGGTAACTCATAATTAAATCAATGAGAGGGAAAATCGGTGCAACGTGAGTTCAAGAGAAAGTCTCTTTTTTAACAAAATATACTCTTTTTAGTGAGGAGTTTAAAGAAGGAATAAAATATGGGTGGGATTTATTAGGAACAGATAAGTGTTTAAAACACATTTACAATAAGAAGGTAATTTTCTCATACACCAGAGGTAGAAATCTGAAAGATTTCTTAGTGCATGGGAATTTTGAGTTACTGGACAACATTAGATGTAGAGAAATGGGTCAACAAGGGACCTTCCCATGTGGTAGATGTAGTATTTGCCCTTTTATAAAGAATACATTCATAAAGGTGAATGGGATAAAATTTCAGAAAGAAAGGTGAACATAGTTGTACCAGTGAAGGAATAATATATTGCCTAAAATGTCCATGTAACAAATATTATATTGGAGAAAGCAAAAGAAATCTAGTGACTAGAATAAAAGAGCACATACATGATATTAAAAAGGGCAGCAAATACAGCCCTATTGCACTGCACTTCCTTGAAAAACATGGGGGAGAATTTAGTGAGTTACAAGTAATTTTAGAGCAAATTGTTAGGACAAACTCTACAATGGTAGATATAAAAAAGAAACTCAGGGAGAAAGAATCTATATTTATTTTTAAATATAACACATTAAGTCCAGCAGGACTTAATCTAGAATGTAATTGGAGATGTTTTTTATAAATGTGCTTTTATAAAATATTGCTTTAAATGTTATATAGATTAATTAATTTATTCATTGCAATAAGTATTTAATGAAGTTATTTCTAAACAAGTCATACTCTGTTAAAGGCTTGTCAAAGCTGAGGTGCTAGAGAAGTGATTTTTTGTGTTTTTGTTTTTATAAAATGTTAAAGGTTTGCTGGATTTTTCGTAAAAAGTGGTGATATAATATCAGACAATTTGTGGTATTGGATATCTCTTAAGTTGTTTTTCTTTCACAAATTCAGCATCCAAAAATACAAATTTATTGTCATTAAATTGATAAGTAAATGTCAAAAATGTTGTCGTATTTGAGATATATTCAAAAAATTCCTTCAACCTTTTTTTAGAATCCTTCCATAAAATGAACATACTGTCCAAGAAACATATATAATAGGCCCAGGAGTGTGAAAACCTACTTTTTAAAATAAATTAATTCTCCCACCAGGCCATGACTGCCCCCATTGCTACCCCTGTCTTCTGTTTAAAAAACTGACCTTCAAATATTAAACAATTGATTTTCAAAACAAGTTCCATCAAATGTGCAACCAACTTGACCCTGTCCATGTTCAAATCCCAGTATGAAATAGCATCAGTTCTAACCACTGTAACCCCAAATCACGGGTTATGACAGAGTATAAGTTGTTCACATACAATGTCAAAAAATAGAACTTTCATTTTATTGTAGCTGATCAATCTCAGTTAAAAAGTGTTAGTAATATACATATCTGCAAAACCTTTTGAACCAAGTTTTTTTTTTAAATAGCATCAATAAATTTACTTGTATAGTGTGTTTATGACTTATTAGAGTCAACTATAAGCCTACACGGTGGTTCTCACATGGGTTTATGTAACTTAGGTATACCGAATAATGCAGCAATTACTGGGTCAGTATTTTCCATAAATTCAAACTATTTTTGTTTTATATTTCCTTCCATTAATAAGTCATACAAATTCATGTCTATCCTAGCATAGGCAATATCAGTTTCATTCTTAGATATTTCCACATGTTCATCCCCTAGTAATAATGCATTCATTTTGTCAATATATTCAGTCCAATTCATTTTAACTAGCCCACCCCACTTGTCCGGCTTCATTAATCTAATAGTAGCATCATTGCATATTTCTTCCAAATATTTAATTTCCTTTCCAAATTGTAACAGTTGTTACCAATCACATGAGTGAGCAACCTTCTGATGTCACATTCACATAATTTTTCATATATACTAATAATATTATTTAATAGAGGATTGGAAATGCTTGTCTTTCATACCTGACTGTTATTTTCACTTACAACAGGGTTATGAATATGATTCTTGTTATTACCAAACCAAACAGCAAGATTTAACTTGCATACAAACAACTTTGTGGGGAGTGGGCAAGTTGACATTATCTAAGAGAGGTTGCAAGAATGAAAACTATTAAATTCCAATAAGTCAATTTTATTTGTTGCATGAGAAATCTCAAGCACCTGTAAGAGTTGAACTGGTTAACTTTGTCAAACTTTTGCTGTGCTCTTTGATCACAAACCGTTCTTTGAGAAACATATAGCTTATGTTAGCTCCATAACACAGAAAAATGTAATGAATGCTCTATGAACCTACGCCTTATGTAAGACAGCACAACTTGACACATTTCAAACACTGCTTCTCCCTACAACCATACTCCTCCTCCATTTTAACTAAAATTCTTAAAATCCATTTACATAACATGGACTATAACTACAGCACACTTGTCAAATATATAGTAAATATCCCAATTGTAAGTCATCACTGCACAGCCCTTCAAAAAATAAATTGGCTACACTGCATAATTTTCTCACATTGAATCAACTAAAAACTATTTATGACATACTTTGTAGACTGAACAATTGCCCATCCCTATCCACAAGAAACCTGTGTTCACAAAGTTAGTCCAACAAGTGATCAAATCAAACAATTAAAATTTTGACTCAGTTCACAGTGCGTGCTACCAAATTATGGATCTTTTTTTCCACCATTCATGAAATGCATAATAGAAAAATGTCAAAAAGTCAAAAGAATCATCTAAAAATCAGCTGGTTTGACATTGCACATAAAACTGTACTCTTCATCTTACTCTATTATCTCACCCTAGCTTTGTCTCATGTACTTCCATTCTTTAACATTTATGCTATCATTTCACTACTTGCATTACTCCCCTGACATTTTTGTTTCTCACTTCACACCTCTCTCATAGCTCTGTTTTCTCCCTACTCACCTTTCATTACTATCATATTGTGTGTCCGTGAATATTTGTGTGTGTGTGTGTGTGTATAATTTACGAATATATAAAATATACAATATATTTTTATAACATGACTATCTAGTTGGTTATCATTAAAACAGTGTCTTGATTAATGAATGTATTTCTCCCTAAGCCTCTGCAAAAATGGCCTTTTTCAGTTGGAGTATCCCTGCTAACAAATATAATATAAATAAACTAAAAATAATATGCTATGTAATCTAGTGATGGCATATATAAGGATTTCCAATGACTCACTCATTAACCTATCATGTCTTTATCCTATACACTTGTGATTTTTCCCTTCCTGGCATTACTTGTAGGTTAATTTTATGTTCTGCATTAAAGTCCTCAACCAACAGCTGTTGGCATGTATCAAATGATTTTAGCAGTGGATGTTTATCATTACATGGTAGTACAGTGAGCAGGATTGTCATATCACAGGAAACTGTCATCTCTGTGCTTGCATGGATTTTCTCTAGTTACTCCTGTTTCCTCACATCTGTAGGGGACATCCTATAGTCTATATGGTGACTCTAAATTAATTTTAAAGTATGCGTATGTTACACAAGAAAGGCCTAGAATTTTGATATATTGAGAGCAATTCTTTTGGAATCTGGCCCTTTGCATTAGAATGATTAGAGGTTAATTAGTAACAATGTATAACATATTCAACTGACACTATTTGTTTTAAATTACTAGATTTAGAAAAAACTCTGTAAGTATATTCTCATCATCATTACAGAGATAGCGTCAGGTTAATCATGGCAATAACTACAACAAATAAATACACAACTTGGTTTCTTAACAAGATGGTCATTTTCTGGAATGGCCAACCTACAAAATTATTTTTCAGATGGATTTCTTAATCACTGACCATGCATTTCATCTCATCAATGACTGTTTCTTTAGGTTTCAATCATTCCTAAGCTTCTTTCTTCACATTTACTTCTAGGCCATGCAGCCTTTTTGTTTTGGGGTCACCACTTAAAGAAAAGGGGTGACCAGGTGTGTCATTCAGAAGTTTGTGCTATGACCCTTAACATTTGGCATTTACTTCTTCACCCTTCGTCTTGATAATGCAGCCCTATGGCTAAATACATCTGTTGATGACTGCAAGCTCGGTGTTCCTCAAGTTATGTGTTGCTGGTTCCTCAGCATCTAAAACCACTTTGCATTATCTTGGCATAGACCTTACACATAACTGGTGTAAAGAAAGTGGGTTTGTACTAAATTCTAAAAAAGATGTAATATTGTGAAATCTGTGTGTATGTGTGGGGGGGTATTGCTTGATGGCATACCCAGTAACTCTTTCCAGTCTTATTCATCAAAGATCTCAGTCTAGTCACTGCACATGTCACAACAGTAGTCAGAAAACCTGGCTGTCTGACTGGCTCAGCTAATAAGTACATGCATCTCATACATATATGGGTCTACCTGAAAACGCTGAAATCTTGAAACACCAATGACGAGAACACCGACACCGGAAGATCGACAACAGAAAAGACTGACAGTTGAGAATCACAACGCTGAGAACACCGACATGTAAAGGTAAGTGTGCGATAGGGATGGATGTTAGGGACAGGATGTGTGTAAGGTAAGTGTGTGATAGAAATGGTCTGTAGGGTTAGGGGCAGGTTAAGTGAGTTAGGGTTAGGGCACGGGTTAGGTGAGTGTGCGATAGTGACAGACCTTAGGGTTAGGGTTTGGGTTAAGGTTAGTGCATAGATAGTTGAGTATGTAGAGTTCAGTGTAGGTTTGTAAGGTTTTTGGCTTGCTTGTGTTGTGTCTGTGCTTTTTGGACAGGGGATTTGTTTTGTTTGTTGAGTGTCGGGATTGTGGTTTGTCGGGTATGTGACATTTCGTGTTTCTGAACTTTCAGTTTTGTGGTGTCGTTGATTTTGTTGTTGGTGTTTTAGCTCATTGGTGTTGTTAGGTAGACCCATATATATATATATATATATATATATATATATATATATATATATATATATATATATATATATATATATACAGTGGGACACCTTCAGAGGATTGAAATTGCTGATTATCACGGACGAGAGGATCGAAGTTCTGCAATATCGAACCCTGTGAATGGAGATCGCCGTACAGTGCAGAACAAGAACTTTACTGCTCTGTTCACTGTAGTGCGATCTCAGAGTTGGTATATTTAATTAGCAGGAAGTGTTTGGGGTGCAGGGGGGGGCTTGCTTCCCTGCAGAAATGTGGAATAAGTTTTCAGATTTTAAACTTTTTGGGGAGTTTGATATTGCAAAACTTCGGTCCTCTGGTCCTCGATGATCAGAGGTTTGATGTTCTGCATTTTCAATCCTCTGAAGGAAGGAGACCTGTACACATATATATATATATATATATATATATATATATATGGAGCTACTTTAGCTGAACAAAATTACACTTACCTGAAAGCCAATTCACCGAGATGAGAAGACCAACAGCATCACAACACAGACACCCCCAAACATTGACTATATATACACACGTGTGTGTGTGTGTGTGTGTGTGTGTGTGTGTGTGTGTGTGTGTGTGTGTGTGTGTATGTACACACACACACACACATACACACACACACACACACACACACACACACACACACACACACTAACTTTCTCTAGCAAGGGAAATAGGTAGAAGCATAGTGATCATTTAAAAAAAGACATCCTTGATATGAATGGGGAAAATAAGAAGATACTTAAGAAAAAAGACTTGCAGGTAAACTGCACTTGGCAGAAGCCATATTTTTGTATACATTCTTGACAAATTCTAAATTATACAACTAATACAATGATAACATAACATCAAGCTGATGGTCTAATTATTTTTTTTTCTTTCTGATATTCATTAATCCTTAACTGTGCCACAGATTTCAAATATCTGTTTTTTTTTTCAGTACTGAACTGCATAAATATAACCAATGATTTTTTTTTTTTTTTTATATACATACATCTAAGTTGTGAGAAAAGAGATGACTTTCAAAGTTTCGAGATTGTATATAAGAAATAACGCAGACTTGGAAATGCACAACAGAGGAGGGAGCTCCAATTTGGAGAAGAGGTCATTTCATCATGACTGGAAGTTGTCCTGCATCTTACACCCAATTATCAACATGGGGGGGAGCTCCCTAGGCAGGAATAAGTGGGTTTTAGGACTATTTTTTGTTCTGCAGAAGCCTGTCTCTTCCACTTAATGGAATGATTTGGCCAGTCAGGTAAACTTATTTGAACCATCTGGCAGGTCTGATGTAGGAGGAAAACACAGTGGCTAAATGAGGTGTGTATTTTAATAAAAGCAATAGACATTTAAATGAGACAGATTATGTAAATTATTTAGTTACTCTGAGAAAAAAAATAGAACATATTTGACAATTCATAGGAAATGCACATTGTGCATAATGAAAGCTTCTGCAAATGGCAAATGTATTAATCAGGGATACTGTTTGTAAGTGATGGAGTAGGTAGGGACCAGTTTGGATAATACAAGATCTGATATTATCACATATTTAAGGTCAAACTCAAGTCCTACCAGTAAGTAGTCTGATGTGAAGAAAACAACTAGGAAAGCATAAACAAATGAGCAAAAGATGTAGTGTTAACCTTGACATTTACTGAGTTAATAAACAAGTGGTCACGAAGGAGTTTGAACTACATAAGTGGAAGTGAATAAAGTAGTAGATAAAAAAAATGTGGAGTATATTGAGATGCATTCCAGCAAAACTACAAAGGCAGGCTTAAATAAGCCATACCATATGAAAACTCTGTAAAATGATGTCCACCAGAAAACAAGATTATTGGCATCCAGGTATGAACTCCCTAAAGGCTGTTTAGGCCTAGAACACCAGGGAGACTTTCTTTGTTAAATGGGATGGTACAAACAGGGAGGCAGACAAAGGATAAGGGATTCTGAACCCAAGTGTGATAAAATGTTGTTGGGGTAGGTAATTTACTGAAGAGAGGAAACTACTCAGTAGAGTGTGGGAAGTATCTTTATTCTCCTTAAGGAAAACAAATTTTCAGCAACAGGGTCTAACCAACAATAATCAGATAATTTCATGGATCAGAAAACAATGAGGTAAGGAGTGGCAATGCTTATTAAAAGCAAGGAACATGCGGTGGTGATCAGCATATGTAAATTTTTAGGACCCGAATTATGATGAAAGTCGTGCAATGATCTTCCTATTCAGTAACTATTGGTAGATTTTCTGCATTTTTATGGATGCTACAATGTACAATGTACAGGAAATATGAAATAAGACAGCACGTTATAGCCTTACAGAAATGGTTAAAATATAGAATAAGTGGAAAGGAGTTAGAGAACATAGATGAGATAAAGATGAGCATTTTTTAGAGAGTATTTATTTTCATCTACTAATCAATGCAAGTAAGTTTTCTTCAGTAGCAAGAATGGATACAAGTCAAATAAAGCAGGTGATCATATGGGCAATATGTGCATCAGATCATGCATTTGGTAGAGATAAAGTGGACAGTAGAATTCAGGAGTTACAAACAAAAGCTTAATCCCATGTTACTGGAGGGAAACTGAGGATATACTGCAACTAGATAATATGAGCAATGAAATGATTGAGGATTATAAAGGAAATGATGGAATAGAATGAATATGACTGTTGGATACAGTAAAACCTCTATGGATAGACAGGCTTATGGTGAAAAGATGAGCTCTATGAAAAAATATTTACTGGAAAAAGTTAAAGGGAAAATTGCAAAGGAATAGATCAGACATGCAGACATGGAAGAAAGTTAGACTAAAGGAACTGGCAAAGGAGTGATGCTCATGAGCCGAGTTAGGACATTGGAGGCTGATACTGTGAGGAAAGGAGCTAATATGAGATAAACGGGTAGATAAATATAAAACAAATATGTCATGAGACTACATTTTTGATGTAAGAAAGAAAAAAAAGCATGTAGAGAGGATTGCAGGATGAATTGTATACATCTTTGCAGAACTCTGTGTGCAATTAAATGTTCTCTGACTGAAAAAAAGATGCAACAAAGTATGCAGAGGAGTACATGTGGAAAGGATGGTAGATAATGGATTGAGAGTACCAGGCAGACGTATTATGGAAATAACACATTTTTTACCAGTATAAGGTCTTTGAAACAAGACAAGCGTCCTGGTGAATTTCTTGCAAAATATTATAAACTGGAAGCCACTGATGGGGACCTATATAAAGCACTGTGAATGTTAATGACTAGGTGAGATACAACATACAAGGAATGACACACAGAGGTGATGTAATCCTTTTTTTAATTTTTAACACGTTTATTGAATTATCACTTAAGACATAGGCAAACATGCATTTACATATAAAAATATTAACATATTCTCTGTTGAAAGCATTACACATCATATATATTATTTTGTATATTTATCATCATTTCACTATTACAAAAATTGATCAATTCCTGCCTTTTCTTAAAACTCTTTCATCCAAAAAAAAATTCTGCATGCATTATTCCCACAATTTCCATATTTTTTCTATGTAATTTACTGCTTCCCTTTTCCAAAGATCCCACATCCAGATCTTTTATCTCTGTTACAACATGCAATACATCAAGTACATTTCATTTTGTAAAAAACACAAACCATCGAAGCATATTTATCAAACTCAGTAAATCAAAAGCTAAATCCAATGAATGATCATGTCTGCAATTTTTCTCCCAGGGAAATTAACTAGTTGGCCATCATTAGAAATTTGCCCTTATCCTCACTGTAGTGCAATCTCAAAGTTGATATATTTAGTTAGTGGGGGTGTGGGGGGGTGCAGCACCACACTTGTGTGCATTTTAAATTATGTGCTTCTTGTGATAGTCACTAGGACGGTCTACTGGTTAGTTTCCCAGGAAAAATATTTGCAGACGTGACTGTTCACTGAATTTTGCTTTTGATTTATTTAGTTTGATAAATAGGTATTTGATGGTTTATGTTTTCTACAAACGGATATAGACCCCAATGCATCAAATACAGATGTTTTAGACATTGATTTCCATTTTCTAGTATTTTTTATCTAAGCCAGAAGAATTAAACTTAGCCAGGCTTTACTATATCTAGGCAATTCAGATCTATTATCTTAGGTAAAAAAAAATCTTGTTAGTTGCACCCATTTGCTCACCCAGTATTTCTAACAGATTACTTTGTAAGGAATTATTAAAGTTTGCCAACTCATTGCACTCCCAAAACATATGTTGTCCATTAACTTTTTCTTCTTTAACACACCTCTAGCATTTGCTGGCTACCTGAGTAAAAATTATTTGACATTTGCTTTGAGGTAAAAAACTAACTATGCAAATACTTCCAAGCAAAAATCCTAAATCTTCTAGACTTTGTTGCATATTCAGAAGCTATGTAAGTTCCAAGATTCATAGATTAGTACTAGGCTAACTGTCCTTGTGGGCCATTTCAAGTCTAGCCAATTACCCCATGTGAGAATCAAACACTGCACCTTGTGTCTGTAAGATAAAGACCTTAACCATTATGCCAGCCTACCAACCAGGAAATATTTTTACTTCATGGGACTGGATTGCTGACAGTAGGATACACACATATGCTTTCCTGACTAGACATAAACACACTAGTTGACTGCAGTGAGATTAGAACCTCAAACTAACTACTGTATGTACACCAGCTAGAAAACTCAGTACTTAATGCAAGTGCCACATCACAAGTCTCTCCATTGTTTCCTTATGAATTGCTTACCCAGTCTCTCTTTTCAATGTTTTCTATTCTCCTCTGATTGAATCTTATACAGTGCAGTATTTTATTTGCCCTACTAATGATCCATTTTGTAACAGCAGTTTCTTTTTTTACATTGAATTAAATCTTGATTAGAAAGGTTCTTTCACTCAGGATTCCCTTACACCTTTCTCACAGCCTATATTCGGATATCAATCCCTGATGGGAAGGCAATCTGTAGAATGTAGTCCAAATGTCTTCTAGGCCTCTTCCCTTTCTATTACTGTTTTCTCTCTATATATATTTGCTTGCAATACCTTGGTTCCTTTGTCTGTTTTCTGCAGTTAATTCCACCTGATTTTGCCTATTCTTTGTACCCATAATTGCAGTCATCCCTATCAGCAAAATCTCCTTTCTCTATTGTGTTGGCTTAGCTCTTAGAATATTTTATTTTGTGTGGCATCTGTTGCATCCAAAATACCACTCTCTCCTTACTTCTTGAATTCTCCCTGCTTCATCATCATTCCTTTCCACTTCAAATTATCTCTTTTTGGTTGTGTTTTGTATATGATCCTTAAATGTGCAGCTCTAAAATAGCCCTTCAAATCAGGAAGTTCTAATCCATCTTGTTTTGTTGGAAGGATCAAGGTATCCCACTTCACCCTTGGTCTTTCCTTCCTTCAACTCTTCATTATTTACTATCCACAACTTCTCCTCTGGTTGATAAATATATGTCTGACCTGTATGTAAAATTAAGGGACTAAAAACATTTTCACTGCTTGTATCTTATTATCTATATCCATAAACAAGAGCTTTCAGTTTCTCACTTTTTATATTATTATTTTAGCCTCTTCCCACATACCCTTACCTGCCATAACAGAATCATTTTAATTCATACATCTAAATATGCCATTTTATTGTGTCCCCATAAATATGGGTATTTCTGGACCAACTCATGTGTGGGTACATAGTTTACAGCTATATCTTTGTTTTATCATCATTAATTTTATATCCCAAAAAGACTTGAAGCTGTCTGGAGATGTGCACAACACTGGGGATGTCCTTTTCTGCTTTAATCGGTAGAAAATAATAACTTGTGCAGATATAGCCAACTTTTCCTGATTACCGTCCCAGTTATATCCTTGAATTTCTGAGTTCTTATTTTCTTTACCAATGGCTCTAAATATAAAGCAAATAACAAAGGGGAAAGAGGACACCCCTGCTTGGTTCTTCTGTTCAGACACAATTTGTCATAAAGGATCTCTCCTACTTAAATTTTTCACTCCTTTCCCTCATATAGTCTCCTTATTAACCTTATTGTTGCATCATGGAATGCAAATATTGCCATTTCCCTACTCAGAAAACCCCAACTTACTGTCTGCATTGAGACTCATTAACAACAGTGCTCTTTTCTTACATTTGGCATTTGCCTGAATCATCATTGCTCTGTCATTGTTGTTAAATTCTTGCCTGCCCTCCACAAATTCATTCTATCGATTTATGCAACTCCTTTGCCATTCAATTTTCAGGTGCTAGAAACAGAAACACATTATAATCACAATTTAAAATATAAATGGGTCTGTATGAAGCAGGGTCTGATGGGTCTTCATTGTCTTTAGGTATTACAGGCACCACAGCTTTCTTAAAGGATTCAGGTGCCTCCCCTCCTTCTAAAATACTCTTAAACAAAACCTTCCAAATTGTTATCACCTTTTTCCTTTCGAGCTCCTGAACTTCAACTAGAATACCATTTATTCTTGGATTCTTTAATGCAGATTAATTGTACATCATGTTTTTACCTCATCTCCCCCAATTTTAAATG